>NC_081840.1:49583292-49884070 GCF_963259705.1 Myotis daubentonii | reverse complement strand
CAAAAATAATGGGAAGTCAGAAACAAGCAGTGTGTAAATAAGTCTGTGAACTATGGCCTATAGAAAGAGCGTCACTATAGAAGACAGATTCCAGAATGTAAACCAAGTTTTGCAGATATGAAAAAAATGATGAATAGTTCACAGAGAAACGGGGATCCTGTGAGGAAAAGGGAGCGAAGAAGATCATAGTGCTCTCTTCCAGATCATGCTTTTTCCCAGTTAATATGGTCAGCATGTTGTTATTTCACTTCATCCTAAAAATCGTTCCCACTCACCCCTACCTGTTTGGGTCCAGCTTTCTGTAGTGGAAGTGAATGATACAATGTATGTGACTAACCAGTAGAGGGCAGTGGCTGCTTTCTTGCCAACTGCTCACCAACTGCCTTTGACTCCCGATTCACGAGTGGATTTGGCAAGTGTAAGATCTTAGACACTTTGCTGTTTTCAAATCTCCACTTCAGCGAAGGAGAACATGTCAGACTGAGTAAAAGTCAGCAAGTTAGTGTGGTCTCTCAGCAAAACAGCCTGGAATAGTGAAACACTTGGAACTAGGAGTTAGGAGACCTGGTTTCTGGTCTGAGTTCAGAGGATAACTCACGCTCTGATGGGCAAATCAGCTCACTCCTCAATCAGGATAGCTTCATCAATACGGCCAAGGTCTAGATACTTCAGATGGAAAATCCTGACTTCTGAGTTAGTCACAGATTTTCTCAGTGGGAAGGAACGTTAGACATCATCTGGTCCAAACTCTTTTCAGTTTACAGATAATAACAATATTAATAGTGATGATAATTAATACTTACGTAGCATTTACTATGTGCCACCCTTATAATATATATTCAGAATATATATATATATATATTTTTTTTCTTTTCTTTTTTATTATTTAATCTTTGTAACAACCCTAGGAGGAAGGTACTAGTATTATCTCCATTTTATAGAAGTGTCATAGGTGGCAAGTGGCCAATTTTAAACACACACAGTTTGGCTCCAGAGTCTTTATACTCAATTGGTAGAGAGACTATAGCTTGCAGAGTTTACATGATTTATACTGGGTTGTAGAACCTTTCGCAAAGCCAGGACCACAACCCATATAAGCTGACTTCTTGTCTCACGCTTTGCCCAGCATGTCACTGTCTCTCTTGCATGGGCTTTAGTTTTTTTATTACAGTATAGTTGCAGTTAGTTTTTTTTAATGAGCCTAGATGGCTTATCTAGAGTATGTAATTCAGGTACTAATTATACATCAAGGGCAACACTTCCTGGCCATGAATGCAGACATATTCCCATTAAAAGTAATGGATTGTGGATACTATTATTGAAAGAATTGGGCTTCCAATATGTTAATTTATAATTTATTTTCCAATTGAATAATGTTTTCATTTGTTTAAAATCTGATGACAAAATTTAGCCTAAAATGGAGTCAAGAGTCTTAGTTAACGAGATAGCAGGACTTAAGCCCAAAAGGAAATACAGCTGTGAAGAAGGAACAGCAAAGTCTTTGGTCACTTCTAGGCTACTCTTAACTCTTCACACTATTTTGTACAAGTAAGTGGGATAGAAAATATCCTTTTCAGATAAATTCTTGTTTAAGTTTTGGGTGTTGGACTTAGTGACAAGTTAAGTTTATTCATCCTGGAAAATGCCACAACACATGTAAAAACTCCCTCATTTAGGAAAACCTGGAGAATGTATGAGGGCATCGAGCTCCCAGACTACACTGGGAGATGACACGAGAGGAAGAGGAAACTGGTTTGTGGGGGAAGAGGAAGTTGGGGGAATCTGCTTAGCATTTCTGGCCCCACTCAGGTACTCACAAGTACACATTTAGCCTAAGTGCCACCTTCACGGGAAACACTTCTGCTAAGTCCTGTGGATTTATTTCACGGCTGAATATTTGATAAGCAAACTGGATAGACTCACTAGTATTTAGGGTAAGGTGGAAGCAGACCCAAGGTAAAGTGAGCCAGGTCATTTTTCATGATATCATGTCCGCTTTCAATCAAATCCTTATTCATTTCTGAAAATTTTACTTTCATTACCATTCTGCTTAAGGCTCAGCCAACCAAGATTTCATGACAAAAATGTAAGGTTTTTGTTCTAGTTCAAGAAAAATAAAATCAAACCTACCTCTGCTCAGCTTGGCTTCTAGTTCAGAGGTTTCTCTGTTAATCAAAAGAGCTGCGATCCACCTTTCGCGCTGCTCAGTGGTTACAGACCAGGCTTAAAATGGCCCTGCTCTTGAGGATTTAAATTTAGACCCATAAAGAGGCGCTTGTGCAAAAACCGTAAAGAACATTCAATTTGTTCTATTTGGAGAGATATTTTACTGGAAATATAAATTTCACTTAGAAATGTTTTACGGGGTACAGAGGTGGGGAAGCCATCTAAAGAGCACAACCGCTTTTCCTGTGAACTGGGGATTTCGGTGCTCAAGTCAGCACCCGCCCGTGCCTTTCCATCTGAAGTCTTTATTCTCTCTGCGTATTAACTGAGCCATCGCCACAGCAGCTAATTGAAATATCCCAAAGGATTATAACCTTGTGTGAGGAGTCATGGGGAGGGACAGATCAAATTCTAAAACCGCACAGGTTCTTATCAAAGTTCCTCTGACAACAGTGCTGCCCTTAAAAATCGATTAAATATATCAGAGGATGCTAACACAGCCTCCTTGAAATGGAAAGTTTTTCATTGTCTGTGTTGTTAACATTTCTAGGTCACATCACCCAAGAAGCAAAAATGTCACAGGAATAAGAAATTGACAGGATATTTTTCTTTCTTTCTTTTTTTGTTGTTGTGTGTGTGTGGGTGTTTTTTTTTTTTTTTTTGTGTGTGTGTGTATGGTGAGTCTTCTATGAAAAACACCAGTTTTGTCACCAATATCCATCATCAAAACATTCTGGCAAATAAAGAAGCCCATTTCCCTTTAACATCTATAGCATACACCAGGATTGCAACACTTGCAGGCATGGGCAATCACACAGATGGGGGAAGTGGGGCGGGCCCACCTCAAGGTGTTAGCTGATGCCACTTAATTGTTGCTGGTCCCTTATACCTCGATTATTTGCTCCCTCCCATAAGAAGCTGACTATCTGAATTTTTATGTGGACCAGTTTTTAAATTTTGGCAACTGATTCAAAAATTTAAAACTCTGTATTAATCCGAAAATATATTATGGGCCAGATTCAGTTTGTGGACTGCCATTTTTATGACTTCAGGTATAAAGCAATACCTGGAATATAAGTACGTAAATAACTAATGAAGTTAATGGGGCCCTTCCCTGGACTTACCAGTTTTCTGTGGCATTTTAAGACTGCTTTAAGTTCATGTCGACCCATCTCTGAAGCTGAGAGGTCAAGGTTTCTCTTGCATATACAATGAAATAGTGGACAGTCAAAAGCAAGGGGGCAGGTGGGATTATGAAGTGGCCCAAAGGGTAAAGGTATATTTCCCTTCTAGCTCCATCATTTTAATAACATCATAACTCATTAGAGGAAAGCCAGGCATATCCTATTTACTTCATAGGGCATAAATAGCACATCCCAATAGAAACATGGAAGCCATTACCTAGTTCTGCCATGGACACAGTTGGAGAAGTCTCTCCATTGGTGAAGGAACAGTAGGGAAAGAAGCCTGATGCTGGTGTGTAGTCACATATTGGTTCTGGTTTGATTCCATTGATATCAAGACCTGACTGGTCTGGGGAAGGCTGTATGTCCAGGTAGAAGCTGCTGACGGCAGAGTCTGCCTTGCTCCCCTCAGGGGTGTGCCCGTCGATGTAGTTGCTGAGGTCGTCGTGTAGTTCCGTCAGCCCGTTGGCCGAGATGTTGTAGGTTGGAGTCAGCGGCTCGGCCTCTCCGGGCTGCTGCTGGTGGTCTCGCTGCTGCTGCTGCATCCGGTGCTTCTGCACTTCTGCGTACAAGCTGTCTCTCTGCTTCTTCGACATTCGGCCAAATTTTACAGCTGGAAGACACAAGCCAAACCACACCATATACAATGTGCTTTTCTTCACTCTCCTTTCCGGCATGCTTTAGGGGTTCCTTTGAAGTCTCAGACAATCTCAATCAAAACCCACATAACCACAAAATAAGGATGTGATCCAACAGTCCCACCCCACACCCACAACAGCGAAGACACATCCCAGAGGAACGAAGGACGAGTAGGTAGGAGAGACCTGGGGCAATGACCACCCATGGTTTCCTGCTGTCATAAGACCCTATGCTCAGTGGGAGCCACTGGTATGTGACTGAGCGGGTTTGTTCATCCCCACTCACGTGGCTGGGATGGACCACCTCTCTCTCTTCATGGTGTTCAGATTAATGTACAGACTCAGAGGTACATCGAGGCACAAGCAGTCATACCTCCATTTTCATTCATTCCACTATTCTGAACACTCAAATGAGTTCCTTCCCAATCAAACAGCTGAACCTGCGGCTTCACTGAGAGACCTAAACAGACTGAAGGAGGCCTTTGCGACTCCCTGAGTTACGTCTCTGAGTCTACCGGAAAAGCCCCTCCCCTACACTGGGTCATGGCGGCCCTTGTAAAATGCTTGGACCCACATTTAAATGACACTTCCTACTGTTCTTATTTTGCCTCAAGTAAAAAGAGTATCAGAATTCTGGAAAGGGCAAACACTATTTAAGATCCCTCCCCGTCAGACAAATTTGTGTTCTCGACACTTCTACTTGGGAGGTTCCGTATTTAAAGTGGAGCAATGATTGTAATAACTCTCCAGTTCATTCGGAATCCCAAATGATTTCTCCTGAAACACCGATATATCGGAGGGAAACACCCTATGATTTCCTGGTCTGAGCTCTCCCACCAACCGATTTATTTTTCAGCTCAACCCTGCCTATGTGGATTAAGCCTCTACTAGAGGGATTAAAATTTCCTAATTGTGGTTAAATTGATACCTGATGGGGTGGGTGAATTCAACTACTTAACCACAATCATAATTTGGTGAGTCTATGGGAAAGAGGCAGGATAAATGGATATGAAGTTGGGAACCAGGGCCACCATCTGTTAGATTCTTTTTCCACCAAGGAAAACACTCACTGTCTTTTTGCAGAGAGGGAACGAGTGAGCTTGATACTGGTCAATTTCTGGGTTCTAGGACTGAAGGAACGAACTTGGGTGGGGCTAGTTAGATAGCATGTAGGCTGATGTGGGCTCTGAATGTCAGACCTAAATTTGCATAAGCTCTCACTCAAATTCACTCTAAGCCCACAACAACGTGCACTGTCACTTCTATACAAAACCTCTGGGAGGCATACTGAAGGCATTTTACTAGTATTTCTGTGTGGAAGAATCTGTGTTCTAGAACACTCAAGGGGATTGATACCATAGGTGAAACTTGTTCTGTGTACTCTGAATGGTGTTTTAACGTCTGCCTGGATATTAACAACAGTAATCACACCATCCTGTAGGTGAAATGAAAAGATCAGCTATTGAGAAAATGCACACACAGCTTGTGATTTTAATTTACAAGTTCCTAAAAGATGAGCCCAACTTTGAGGATGAAATCTGCAGAGCTGCATACCACAGGAGTTTCTGAGAATACGGTGTAAGTTCTGGGACTTGAACATCTGATTATGGGAAGACAGGCTTTCAGAAGGCCTGCCCAGCATCCTGAAGTACTTTTCCACAGGCTGGAAGAGATGTTTCCTTCAAAGGGATCTCTTAAGAGAGCCAGCCAGTATACTTGGAAAAGTCCTGAAAAATGTACCCTCTGTACTTTCTGCCCAGTTTCCTTATTTAAGAATAACTGCCTTGAAATCTGGTGTTGATTATTCAGTGCACTTAAGATAGTTTTCCAGGAAGATCGTGAAATGTTCTGCAACTGAGTGGTAGATGGTCTCTATTTCTTAAAATAGCTTCTTTTAATGAAAAGAACATTTGTCATCGAGCCACATTTTGCACTATTTTCACACATTCTGCATGTACAAATATTTGACTTTGGCATGTGATTCAAAATATGCAGTTAGCATAAAAGCCAATTCAACCCAATAAATTCACTAGTGTAAAGCATGTAACAATTAGCTCTCACCTGTGTGTTTCCTTCTGGGGAAAATGCCTGTAGGAGGTATATTTATTAAGGCCCTCAGATGACAATAACCTTTCATCAATTCATCCACCTGTAATATCTTAAACATAAAAAAATCCGAAGGTGTTCTGACCACACTTTCCAAGCACCATGCCATCAGCCAGCCAGCTGACTCGGATGGATTATGGAAGAGGAAATAACTGCCGTGAAACCCACAAAACCGCCAGGGGTGGGAGGGCATATTTTGGCAGATCTGGGTCCGGGTTTTGGAAGGCACTTTCATAACCCCATGTCACCACCCTACAATTCAAGCTGAGTGCTCACCATCTCGAGACATCCCTACAGCAAGGCATTTCTGTAATCGACAGTGTTGGCAGCGGTTTCTACTGGTTCGATCAATCAAACAGTTCTTCTGACGAGGACAGGAGTAGGTGGCATTGCTTTGCTGACTTCTCCTGAAAAAGCCCTGTGATTCGGTTATAAAATATAAAACAGGTTAGTGTCAGTTTGAGCTGTATGATACTAAAGGCAGTATACTAAGAACTGAGCGGCATTAATATTTAATGAGAATTAAACTTGTAGCGGAATCATCCAGGAGGCCATTAATGAAATTAAAGTCACTTCTTTTTCCTTGAGTAAAATTGATCCCCAGAGTCCAATCCTCCATCCCTTACACAGGCAAAACTTTCTTGAACTCCAGCAGACAGTTGCCAGGCCCTGTTCTTGGCTTCTGATGGCCAAAGCAATGTGTTGATGTAACAGCACAAAGACACTTTTATTTAACCTTTATCTCCTATATATATTTTAGTAGAGTAAACACAAAACACTTCTCTGGATGTCCAGAGACAGGGAAAAATGCATCCTTACTGTAACCCAGGGAAGCTGCAATCCTCCTACAGGTTGGTAATCTCTACTAACCCACTGAAATTCACCGCGCTTTAGGTGTCTTGCATTCCCCAAGTCAGAATCTACTGGCCCAAGAAGTTAAAGATGCTTGGACGAATTATTTTGGCAGATCAATCAGATTGGGAATACGCAACCTTGACAATTTGAAAACACCACATGACCTTTACGATTTAACAAATCCAATCTGATGTTCATCAAGTTCTACTTATTTGTTAAGCAATGTGTTGGAGATGAGAGGGTGAACAAAAACACATAAGGAACTGCTGACTTCAAGGATTTCATTCATTCACTCACTAATTTTTGCTAACTTCTTGAGTTGGATCCTTAATAGCTCATTAATTTTTAGTATTTATTCTTAAAAGCTACAAGGTTTCCTTTTAGTTATGTTTTAGTAGCAACCCACAAGTTTTGCCATGTAGTATTTTCATTATCATTCCATTGAAAACATGCCTTAATTTTAAATAGAGTTCTTTAATCCATATGTTATTTAGAAGCACATTTCTTAATATCCAATGATATGGGTGGTTTGGGGTTATCTTTTTATTGTTGAGTTATCTCTCAGTGGGTTTGAAGTGCTCTGAAGAAAGAGCAGGAACCAGAGTTAATTCTATGAAGCAGAGCCATGAAGTACAAGAGTATTATCATCCTCAGATCTTTAAAAGTTAAGATAGATGATGCCAACCAAGGAGACACTAGTGGGGTTAGTGCCACTGGAGGGGAGAGATAAATCCTGAAGAACTGGCAGAGTGGTGGGCAGGTTGGAAAGGATATACTCTTTCACCTAAAGATTTTTCTGGACGGCAACTTAGCAGTTGTATCAAAATCCTTAAAAATGACCTCTCTCTCGAACCAATAATTGCTTTTTTACGGAGTATATTCTTTTTTTAAAAAATATGTATTTTATTGATTTTTTTTTTACAGAGAGGAAGGGAGAGGGATAGAGAGTTAGAAACATCGATCAGCTGCCTCCTGCAATCAAGGTACATGCCCTTGACCAGAATCGAACCTGGGACCCTTCAGTCTGCAGGCCGATGCTGTATCCACGGAACCAAACCAGTTAGGGCTAGGGAGTATATTCTTTTTTTTTTATTGCTTAAAGTATTACAAAGGGTATTACATATGTGTCCATTTTATCCCCCCGCCCTAGACAGTCCCCTAGCCTCCCCTATTCCCCAGTGTCTTAATGGGAGTATATTCTAAAAGGATGTTAAGAACAGTACAAATATTTATCTGCAAGGATGTCCATCACAGCACTATCTGTAATATAAAAAATTTAGAAGGATGCTAAATGTCCAACATTAATGAATTGGAAGTATCATTGGATATCCACACATTCAGCAACCATTAAAAATGGAATTTCAGAAATATAATTAATGACACAAAAAGGTATTAAAATATACTGCTAAATTTAAAAGAACAGCTAAAGATTAAAGACAATATAATCCAATTTTTAAAAAAAAGAATCCATATAATTAACATAGAAGAAACTGGAAAATTATGCCCCCAAATGAAAAGATTTGGCACCGGTTGGTGAGGCCACATGTGATTTTCATTTTCTTTCTGCTTATCTGTGCTTTCTGATTTTTCTATAATGTGCAGGTGGAAGGTATGTGAGGCACTCGGGAAAAATAGTCTAGTACACCTGCTTCCTTTTGTGATGGCTGGGGGACTATGTGGCTTAAGTCAATGGATACAGTGATATGAACTCAATTCCTTCCTTTTGGAAGCCAACTTGGGATGAGAGGGAAGGAGCAGGGCGCTGACAACTCATCTCCTCTCTGCTCTCTGCCAAGCTGCTCACTAACCTCAACGTGGGCAAGGCTTGTCTCTCTGTTGTACTTTAAACCTTCCTTATATCAAGTCTGGCCTCTTCTGTGAAGCAATTTCTCTTTTCTCAAAATATCTAAAGCTGTGGGTTGTTTTTTATTTCCTCTGTGAAGAGGAAGTGAGAAGAAGGAAAGCTTTCTTTGGAGCTTAATGGTGAGAATTCAAGAAAATATAAATGGTAACAGAAGCAGATAATCCTTAGAAAGAGATACCAAGAGGCCAGCTGTCTAGGTATTCAGTTTAGTTTGAGACATAATCTCTGTCAAAGCTAAAAGGTATTTTTTTGGAGATTGTACCACCATGCAGATCCTCTGTGTCTGAATCTATCACTGCAAATGTCTAGGGTCAGGAATTATTTGCTTTTCCTTTAGTTGAGGCTGAATTTTGCTTGCTTGACAATGTTCCACTTTATTCTATGATCACTAAATATGGAGAATGTCTAAGTGATCTCTTTGTTTTCTTCAAATGGAAGCAGTAGTTGTCAGTTGCCAAGCTAACAATCAATATTTAGTCTGTACACCAAATCATAGCATCTGCCACCTTTCTTTCTAGGGTCTTTTCTACCTTTAGTATTTTTTCTCAGGATCATATCCAATTTCTCTGCTTTCTTCAAAAACCTGAAACCTAGAATTAGATACAGCTCTCGAATAATGACTGAGTCATTAACAAAACGAATGCTACTTTTTCGTTTTCATGTATTAAACTCAAGTTAACATCGACCACCACTAATAAAGTTCCAGAATGTTAGCAAAGAAGCCATATATAACCACCAGTTTGCTCTGCTATAAGGCAACTCTGAGAGGGCATGGAGGAGGAGGAGGAGGAGGAGGAGGAGGAGGAGGAGGAGGAGGAGGAGGGGCTAGGGACAGCAAGTGAGCAAATAGACACCCTGCTCTTCACAGCACCATTTATTGCTCACTAAGCCAGTTGAGCATGTGCCTAGAGTAGCAGAACTAAGAACTAGAGAAGAGATCTTTCTTTTGGACTAAGTCAACAGTCATGCTCACAAGGAGAGCTATAAAATTCTAGATAGGAAGGGTCAAGTGGGATTATAAAGTATGAGCCCTGAAGGGAGAGAAGAAAAAGGTTAACCTATGTGACACAGATAAACACCCAACTTTGCATGTCAGACAGAATGAGAACTTGGTCTTCCTTCTTTTTCCCCCACCTTCAACTCTTCTTTTCAGCATTCTTTGGGGTTTCTCAGAGGTTTAAGGATTTAAGAAGTTAAACTAATAAAATATGTAAAGCTAATGAACATGTAAGAGGGAGAAAGATTAGAAGAGTGAGAAGGAAGAGAAGGGTGGAAAGATGGTAGGTGTCTTTCTACTTAAACGTAGATGTATGCTCATAAATGTAGAAGCAGGATCTTGACTGATTGGGGGGCAATTCTGGAGAGGGTTTCACTGAGAAATGAGTGAGCTGAGACATTAGTTCTAGGGGTTGGGGAGTTTGAGGCCACACAGAGAACAGGGACAATACAAGCCAGTGCATGGAGTTTTGGGTGGAATGGAGGAAGTATGTAGAAAGAACAGAAAAAGTGCTGAAGCTGTGAGTTAGTTGGGAAAGATATTAAGCATATGATTTTGGAGTTTTATTTCTAAAAGATGAGCTAATGAATTATTTCATTAGCCTTTTCTTAAAAGTTCATTCTTTACAGATGTCAAAATACATGGAGATGTTCCATTATAAACATATTGAGCTTGAGCAGAGAGGCACCATGATGAATTTCAAGGTAACAGAGCTCCTTGGTGTGACGGTGGCACATTACTCCCACCTAGTGGCAGCAAACTAACATGCATTTATTGCAAAGAGTAAATTAGAAAACAGGCCTTTAGAGGGAGTTGAGAAATGGTCCGTATAGTAGTTCTCAAAAAGCCATGGAATCACCATGGAGCTTCTAAACAAATACTCTTTAGCTCTACTGAACCAGAACTTTTGGAGATGTAGTCCAGGCATACATATTACTTTAAACAATATGAAATTGTCATTTTTGTAGGTCAAAAGAGCAGAAATGTCAATTAAAAACTTTTAAAATTGAATGTACTGGGGTGACACTGGTTAATAAAATTATAGAGGTTTCAGAGGTACATCATCTATATAATGTATTGTGTGTTCACCATCCCAAGTCAAGTCTCCCTCCATCACTATTTACCCGCTCTTTGCCCTCTCCTACCTCCCCAACTCCCTATCCCTCTGGTAATCACAATACTTTGTCTGTCTATTAAGTATCCTTTTTTTTTTGCTTGATCCCTTCACCCCACTCTCTGCTGACAGCTGTCAGTCTGTTTTCTGTATTTATAAGTCTGTTTCTCTTTTGTTTGTTAGTTTATTCTGTACATTAGATGGAACATATAAGTGAAATCATGTGAAAAAAACCCCACAAATGGCCTGGCCGGGTAGCTCAGGTGGTTAGAGCGTTGTCCTGATATGTCAAGGCTGCAGGTTCAATCCCCTGGTCAGGCACATAAAAGAATCAACCAATGAATGCATAAATAAGTGGAACAACAAATCGATGTTTCTCTCTCTCAAATCAATAAATAAAAAAATTGGACCATACCAAACTAGAATGATTTTGTACAGCAAAGGTAACCATAAACAAGATGAAAAGACAGCCCACTAAATGGGAGAATATATTTGCTAATGATACATCTGATAAGGGGTTAATATCCAAAATTTACAAAGAACTTATAAAACTTAACACCAAATAACCCTCCAGGAAATCCAATTAAAAATGGACAAAGGACTTGAATAGACACTTCTCCAAAGAAGACATACAGATGGCCAAGAGACATGCAAAAATGCTCAATATCACTAATCATCAGAAAAATGCAAAGTAAGACCACACTGAGATATCATCTCACGCCTGTCAGAATGGCTGTCATCAATAAGTCAACAAAAAAAATGCTGGCAAGGATGTGGAGAAAAGGGAACCCTGTGCACTGCTGGCAGAAGTGTAGACTGGTGCAGCCACTGTGGAGAGCAGTATGGAGTTTCCTCAAAAAATTAAAAATGGAACTGCCTTATGACCCAGAAATGTCAAGTTGAATGGTAAACATTTTAACAAAGCTTCCTAGAAGATCTGCTGTATTACTTTTTGCAGAACACAGATCTACTCTGGTTTTCTGATTTTGCAGATAATAAAAATGAGGCTCACAATGGTAAGTGACTTATTCAAGGTTGTCCCACAACAGGTAAGAGTCAGTGCTGGGATTCAGACTCTAGTGTCCTAAATCTTAGTGCAGTGCCCACTCACTTCAGTATGGCTCCATGTGTTGGGCTAATAAAATTAATGTCACGCAGCCTTGATTTGCTCATGCACAGCCTCCCTGCACATCAACTTTCTGTCTCCATTTCCACTGGAGAGTGCTTCCTCATTCATTTCACCTAGCTTTCTAAGTGCTTCTCATTGAGTTTTATTTCGATTTTGGCCCTTTATTTCATTCTCTGGAGAACTCTATTACTTTTTTTTTAAAAACAATATGGCACTGTTCATCAATCCCACTACAGTGGAGCTCTCCAGGACCAGGACAGAGGCAAGGGTGTGTGGGAAAAGGCTCATACGAGGTTGCAAGAGCATAATGTTAAAATTTTTATGAGCCGGTTGTTAAACATAATCATTATTATAAATCAACTTTTTAAAAAATTATTATTTTGCTATTATCCATGTTTTGGAGGCTATTTACATCAATGCTATTTGAATGGTGGCAATACTACATAATGGTGTGTTACTGTGCATCGCTTCCCTGCTCTGTAGTCAGTGAGATTACATGTTGGGAGGCTTAACATTGACCTCATGGTGGTCATATTTATACCACAGCAATTGGTAAATGCTCAAATCTGGCTTGATGTATTGTTTTGCTTACTAGCTAGTTTTGAAACGTGACAAACAATATGATAACAATGTGGGTTAAATGTAAAAGTCTGTCATGTCTGCAGCCAGCACATTTTAAATAGTGCACAAAAATTGAGGAAATAAGTACTTAAAAGCTATTATCTGATTCAGTGAAGAAGTTGCTCACGTCATCACGGATGAATGAGTGAAGTTCCAAAATGTCATCCTTGTTTCACTTTCCTCTTATTCATTAACGTAAATAAAATAAATCAACCAACATTCGTGTTGGCACTCCAGTCTTTCGCCAACTGCAGCTACGGGTGTGGATGTAAGAGTTCAGCAAAAGTAAGTGAGACCATTCAGTGGGAATCATTTGTATGAAGTTCATAAATAAAGAGTAGTGTAGATTTTACTCTTTGTAAATTGTGTGAAATTATATTTGTGAAATGTACAGACATACAGACACTGTTTTACAGAGAGCTGGCTGTTAAAAACTGACCAGCGCATGACTGGATTGAGCCTAGCCCTTGCTGGTCCCCAGCTTCCCATCAGGCTGTCTGAATGGTCCTCCCTACTCTGGATAGTAATTTACCCAAAGTGGTGGGCTGGCGTTCATAGCTCCAGCCTCCCCCCTTTCCAGAATCTCTAGGTGAATAGTTTTATCTTCCTTCCAGGCAGAATATATCCCAATCCATTCCCCCTTTCCCAGCCTTGTCTCTTCCCGTGTTTTCTTGCTTGTTCAGTGAAGGGCACCACCTTCACCCCAGTTACTCATGGCAGAAAAATGGTCATCATTTCATCCCTGCTTCCTCCACACTTACGTCCACACAGTCACCAAATTAGGCTATTTCTTGCCACCTTCATATTTCTCAAATTTATCTATCTGTCGTTATTGCATTTTTCTCAAGTTTCCTTACCTATTTTCCCCTTAATTGGTTATTATACAGCCTCGCAACTGGTCTCTCTGTTCACTCCTTCCAATTCATTTTTGCAGTCACTTGAGATCTCTTTCTAAAAACTGTGAACCTGATCAAGTCACTTCCCTGCTTATTAGCCCTCCATGGCTCCCTACTGATGACCAGGCTATGACCACCTGTCCAGGCAACTATCTCCTATAGTCAATCCTCTTCTCAAAAACCACACTTTGGCCAACCCTAAACTACTGCGTTCACAGTTCCTCAAAGGACACCGCCCCCAACCCCAACACACACACACACACACACACACACACACGAGTGCATACTTCCTGGAAAGCTCTCTTCTCCTCTGGATTCACTTTCTCTGACCTTGCCTCTCCCAAGGCTGTTGGAAGAGCCCCTCCCATATGTATCCTTATAGCGCTGTAGGTATCCCCTTAATTCACTGTATTCCTAATCTGCCACCCTCACTGACTGCCTTATTGTTTGTTTCTTTCCAACAACTAACCTGAGACTTAGAGAAATAAACAAATACTTGCTGAATACATGTCTAGAGGGAAAAAATGATGGTAGGGATAAAAACAGTAGTGACAAATGGTAAGAGTTCCTTCCTTTTTACAGCAGCATAGTATTCCATCGTGTAGATGTACCACAGTTTTCTAATCCATTCATCTACTGATGGGCACTTAGGCTGTTTCCAGATCTTAGCTATGGTGAATTGTGCTGCTATGAACATAGGGGTGCATATATCCTTTCTGATTGGTGTTTCTGGTTTCTTACCATTTGCAACGTCATGGATGGAACTGGAGAGCATTATGCTAAGTGAAATAAGCCAGTCAATAAAGGAAAAATACCACATGATCTCACTCATTCATGGATAATAGAGACCATTATAAACTTTTGAACAATAATAGATACAGAGGCAGAGCTGCCTCAAACAGATTGTCAAACTGCAGCGGGAAGGCCGGGGAGGGTTGGGGGGCAGGGGGTAGGGGGGTAAGAGATCAACTAAAGGACTTGTATGCATGCATATAAGCATAACCAATGGACATAAGACACTGGGGAATAGGGGAGGCTAGGGGACTGTCTAGGGCGGGGGGATAAAATGGACACATATGTAATACCCTTTGTAATACTTTAAGCAATAAAAAAAAATGTAATAAAAAAAACACAGTAGTGACAATCAGATGCTGAGCACCTATTACGTATCAGGCACCATGCGGGATTCTTGGCAAACACTGTTAATTTGCAAGTCACAACAACTCTGCAAAGTAAGTATTTTTATACCTGTTGTACAATTAAGAAAATTAAAGTGCAGAGAGGTTAAGACATGTGTCCAAAATCACACAGCTGCTAAGGGGAGGAGCCAGGATTTGAATTCCTGAACCCTGGGCATTTTATTCCAAAGGCTATACACTTCTTACTACACCACCAAAAAAAGCCTTGAGGCAAACATGTAGGCCAGACCTAAAAAAACGGATAAACAACAAAACAAATCAACAAAAAACGCTTTTCAGTTCTGTAATTAAAGTTCCATATAATGGCTCAGACACCAGGTGAGGAAGATGTATGAAGCTCAACAGGTTATTGATTTTATATATATATATAATCTACTTAATAAAAAGCTTTGAAACATACATGGCATTTCCTATTGCGGTGACTAATAGTTTGCCCCCTAGTGTGGGTTGGCTGGACACAGAATTGGGAGTGTGGTTAAGGAGGTCCTCCGGGGTCTTGCCCTAGAGGGCTCCCCTCCTGCCTGGGGCTCCTTCTCAGTGAGGCACAGGCTGAAATGCTGATCTGATGTTTGGTCTTTTGACAATTTTCACTTAATGAATTGATTCCTACAGTTCATTAACATACCCACTTCCACTCTGTATACACATATGTCTTAATTAGCTGCTCATTGGCTGTTTAATTACAAGAAAACAGCTGACAGCTGCCTTGCTGAATTCTAATGGCAGACGCTTTGGAGCGGCTACACATTTGCTTTTGACAACCAAGATTTATTCATAACTTTATGATTTATTATGAATGCTTGCATGCCTGCCCGAATTATTGTATTTTCCAATACAAGTAAAAATCCCGAATTTGGGGAATGTTGAAGTGGGTGTATGTTTCCCTCTCATGGATTTCTGAGGCTGAGAAGAATGGAGAATCATGTATGTAAAGGCATGCACTATGTTAAGATTTTATTTATCTTGGAAACTTTCTGTTGAGAATGTTCAGAAGTGTGGGGATGAGAAAGAAGAAATATCTTTGGATAAACAGGGCAGAAAGCTAATTATCTGGATAAAGGAAAAAAGACTATAGTTGTCAACTTTATAGAGGGGTAGAGAGAGGACATGCATAGATTAAAATTAGGAAGAGAAACAGAAGAAAGGAAAAAATTAAAAGGGGGGGGGAGCGGCAGGAATAACAGTCTCCAAGAAAGTAAATAAATAAGGACATTTGTTTTTTAGAAAAGAACAGGCAACTTCATTAGCAAAACACTTTTATTGTGGTAGTTCCCTCCAATCACAGGGTAGGGCCAGCAAGGGAGTGTTCATTTCCTCTAATCACTGGGGCAGGGACAGGAGGGCATGTTCAGTTCCTTCAATCACAAGGCAGGGCCAGGAGGGTGTGTTCAATTCCTCCAATCATGGGGAAGGGACAGGGAGATTGTGGTTATTTCCTCCAATCATGTGTGAGTCCTACACTCATACATCTGACAGCAATAAATCACAGAAACACAGATCTCTTGAACTATTTCTCATTCAATAATGACTAGCCTCCTTGTAGAATTGTATGTACAAATGATCTCTGATTAAAGCTGACCTCATGTGTCATATTTGGTAAGTGTAGATGTCTGCTTTGCCATATGGTGATCTTCTATACTCAAATCCAGTCCAAGCGACACATTCAACAACAGCGATTCATAAGCAGGCACGAGGGGCCGTAGTCTGAGCCAGACACTAAGTTAGAGCCCTACCTATAACAAGGCCACAAATCCAGCGTTTTTTATAAGTTGAGGAAAGGACTCAATTACTGATACATGATTAAGACCTAAACAAAGAAAAAAATCCAAATCATCTTTATGTAAATTGGGGTTTTAACACATCCTACCACTTGTGCATTTCATCACAGGACTGGAAGATTGAGCTAAGCAAAAATTTTTTTTTATCACCTGTATATAGCAGAACTGAAACTCTGATGTCATAGTATGCAATAATAGCCAAGTCCAATTTTCATTTTAAATGGCTAGCTCTAATAGTGCAGTCCAGCTGTTATAAAACAGTACAATAAAGTGTTTGAACATGAATGCATCAATGCTGGAAAGTGGACAAAACTGGCCAAAGATTAGTGGCATTTCACAACTGAAATAAAAATATTAGAATCCTGCTAAAAACAGTTGGGGCCTAAAAGGAACATTTATGGACATTGGTTTTTAACCTAATACATAAAAAGCTCCAGAAATTGCTTTAGCTTTTTCAGGAATAAATAAATGTATAATTATACAATCTAGATATCTTTCTATTGATAATTTCAGGTGATATATTTGTTAATGCTAAGAAAGTATTCCGAATTCTCCCTTTACTGGGTAAAAGGGGAGGTTTAGCATGACATCTTAAATGTATTATGATAAACAAATACTAGTCTAAGACCTATCAAGAGCAAAGGGTCTTAAATGTAATCAGAAATCAATTTACTAATTCCAATACTCAATTGTACATTAGCAACTGAAATGTTCCAGTGGAAACTGTAGAGCCTGGCTGGTGTGGCTCAGTGCTTGAGCATCGACCTATGAACCAGGAGGTCATGGTTCAATTCCTGGTCAGGGCACATGCCCAGGTTGCGGGCTTCATCCCCAGTGTGGGATGTGCAGGAAGCAGCTGATGGATGATTCCCTCTGATCATTGCTATTTCTATGTCTCTCTCTCCCCTTTCCTTCCTTTCTGAAATCAACACAAATATATCTTAAAAAATAGAAACTGTAGAGCCAAAAAGTCTGTAAGAAAACAGATGAAAAAATTGTGTGTGTTTTTTTATCCTGAAATAAATATTTTATCATCATCATCTGAGCAGCCACTGTATGTAATGAAGCTAGGAACTGAAGTTGAATGATAAATAGGACAATTTTTCAAAAGAAAACCTCAACTAATGGTCATTTTTCTATAAACACTTCTGCATTTTTATTCACTTTGTGAACTTTAACCCTCACATCGATAGCCTCTCATTTTCTTTCTGGCCTTTCCTCTGCCTGCATGTTCCATGGTCTGGCCCCAGCTCCCTGGCAGGTCTACCCTAACTTACCTTACACGCCTCCTAGTGTTCACCCAGGGCTGGGACTAAATTCTGTTCCAAGAGCTCAGAAATGTCTTTACCAACAGAACTAAGTTTGCAGGCCTGGATTCTACATTCTTCTGAAATGAAACATGCAGGGCTTGAGCGGGGCTAGCACACTGTTTCCTCATTATTTCAAAAGAACAAGTAAAATACTTTAAAAATAAAAACCTTATCATAATGGAGCTCTTAAAATTTTTGGAATGGTGTACCTGTCCATCCTTAGCTTACACTACACACAGAAAGTGACCCCTCACTCTAGTCAAACTGGGTTATATGTTGTCCCTAAAATACAACCAAGACATCTCCATCGGTAGGCTCTTGCTGCCTCATGGATATGTCTCCTCGAGTTATATTACAGACTGTGGTCTTACTCTGGTATTTATTTCTTGCTTTCCTATTTAACTTTTCCTCTCTAACAACTAGACCAGTGATGGCGAACCTATGACACGCCTGTCAGAGGTGACACGCAAACTCATTTTTTTGGTTGATTTTTCTTTGTTAAATGGCATTTAAATATATGAAATAAATATCAAAAATATAAGTCTTTGTTTTACTATGGTTGCAAATATCAAAAAATTTCTATATGTGACATGGCACCAGAGTTAAGTTAGGGTTTTTCAAAATGCTGACACGCCGAGCTCAAAAGGTTCGCCATCACTGAACTAGACCGTAAACTGCTTGACGGAAGGATTAGGCCTTCTGTGTCTCTGGATCCCTTACAACACTTATAAAGCGCCTGGTCCCAAGATGGGTGCTCATATGTTTGCTGTTTTTATTGGCAGAGTCTACATAACAAATCACAAATGGTCATAAAAATCGGGACTGGACCCATAGATAACCTGAAATAGCATCTGACTATCCAGAACAGCATTATGCAGGCATAAGGAGTGTGGCCAGGAATGATAACAACAGCCAATCCCTACTGAGTGTTTGTTATGTGCTGGGCACTTTTTGAAGTGCTTTACCAAAATGCACGTGATAACTCTATGAAGTTAACTACAATTGCTATCCTCATTTTACAGATGGGGAAACAGGCACAGAGAGGTTGGGTAGTTGCTCAAACTGGGAAAAAGCAGAGCTGAGATTCAAACCTAGGCAGTCTGGTTCCTGAGTCATAGCACAAGCATGACCCAAAACTGTCTCTCTGCAGGTAGGCCAGGGACCAGGAGAGGGTGAGCAGGGAATAACCAGGAACTAGAGAAAGAGCTACCAAAACGTCTACTATTTTTGCTGTTCGTGGGCAATGCTTACCTGGGCCCATATATGATAAATCATTTCAGTAATTAACCAGGTTCTCTGGTTTCTTGTGGTTTCAATTTTAAATGCAATTTAAAATACATTAAATTGCATTTACATGATTAGCTCTGAAAATGACTGAGTCATTTTTCCCCTCTCATTAGATATCTAGATATCTATTTATATATTTATATATCTAATTATAATTTTTCCTTATGTCTAATGATACTAGCACAGAGATAAATTATTTGCAATTTGTCATAAAGTAACCACCTCCACCTGGTTAGAACATGGTAAATCATTAACCTCAATGGCAAAGGCAGAGGCTCCTGACTTCACCACAACTAGAAATAAAAACATTAGTTATAGCAGAGAGTAACTATTCTGCAGAGTAAACAGTATGTGCATCCGATATAAACACGTGCAATTGTATAGGTCCCAGGCTGGGCACAGGCCCAATCGGTTAATACAGTTAAGTTCTAATTGTTTGTTTCTGTGACTTTGAACAGAAGAACACAGATAACCAAAAACCACTTTGGCATTGAGTCCGTATACTGGTATGGACAAGATTTGAAAGGGTCATCTAGAGAAGTGACAACTGTGACATAATAGCTGCCTGTTGTTTTCCTATTGCTTTTATTTCTGTCATAAACATTGGGGTAAAAAGAAAACACACACAGTGTCAATGCCTATGTAAACACAGTGGTCCTCAGAGAGTCAATTCACTTTTACAGAATCATAGGAAGTAGCCCCACCCCCAGACTCCATTCTTAGACACTCATTTCAGTTTGCTACATAAAACCACATGTGGCATTACTGACAGACTCGGGGGGGCGGGGATCAGGTTCTTGGGCAGAATGAAGATACTCAGAGTGGTTAATACCTAGGAACCTGTCCACTTAAGAAAACACCCTGGTGGCAGGCAGTACACAAAAGTCGCCATTGGGTGGAACTCCAGGTGTGGGAGGACTACTGTCTCTATATCCTTCACCCAGAAAGGCCATGTCATCTTTAGCCGGGAAGGTGTGAGCACAGAGTGGATGAGGGTGAGGTGTTACACCTGCCCAGCCATGTCAGCCAGATTAACTCTGAAAGTCAGTCAGGCGGCTACTGTCACAGGCAGTTCCCTCTCTGAGATGGCGGAGGCCAGGCAGCGGTTTCATTTTGTTTTATTTCGACTCATTAATTCATTTTGAGGGAGGGAAGATGGAGGGAGTAAAAGGGGATAACTTTTTTGTTGATAATCCAGAACCCTGAGGCTTTGAGTGTTACCACAGAGATGAATAATTCAAACACCCCTTTAAGTAGCAGGACCCCTATTCTTAAAAGGCTGGCAATTTTTTAAAAGATTATTGTGTTCCACGGTGTGCAGAAATCTCAAGCTTCATCAAGATGGGCTCAATAGGAAGCATTTGTATGCGTACAAAGTGGCAAATGTTATGATGATTAACAGTAAAACAAAGACTTAAGGAAATTACAAGGCAAATTTTCCTGTGGTCTTTCAGTAGTTATTTGTGTCTGCAGGTGATTTTGAATTTTATGACACTGTATTTTTCTAATTTCTCTAAAGGAGAGCTAACCAAATTCGTGGATTTTATTTTTTGCCTCAGCTTCAAAATGCCTTAGGGCTAAATCAGGCTTGGTTCAGTGGCAATCGAAGGTCTCAGAGCCTTCAGCATGTTTAAATAGCTGCTCTTCTGTTTATTTTGCACTGTTTTATCCTGTAAGCTGTCTCAAGGCTCTTCCAATATAAGCAGGAGGATTTAGATCTCAATAAATTAAAATTTGAATAACAGAGGCAATCTGGGTTTGGGGGTCTTGGAAGATTAGGATAACCATCTCTATTTCCCACTGCCATATTGTGCACGTTCTGTATATATTACCCTGAAATCAGCATCAGTCAAAATTAAAATATTAACAGCAATAAAAATGATAATGTTTAGATTTAAATTGCGCTTTTCAGTTTATAAAGACTTTTATTTACAGTTTTTCATTCTGTTCTTAGAACAGTTTTAAAAGACAGGAAGAATAGGTGTTATGCCCACTTTATAGATGAGGAAACTGAGTCACTAAAATATTAAAACATGCACAAAACTATATGGACAAGTGGTGGCAACAGGGCCAGAACTCATTTCTTTCCAACAGCCTTGCCATAATTTGGCCAGCTGTGTCAACATCTGTGTGCCAACAATAAGAATTTCAATCATATTTTGATTGAATTTATTGCAAATGTCTTCTTATAAAGCTAATAACAGGGACATTATAGAAGTCTAATGTTATCTCTTTTAAAAAAAGATAACCAAAGCGATTATTCATCAGATCAATCAATTCTGGGATTGGAAGTGACAAGCAAGCAATGCTCAAATACCTTTCTCTAGCCTCCTCTTAATTTGATGGAAGGCATAAAAAAACATGTAACTTTTTTACATGTAATTTAACACCAAAATATTCTGTCCTGTCATTTCTCATCACTCAAAATTCCCAAGAGTTGAATTGTTAGACACAGTAGAAATAAAAACCAAGAATTTCAAAGATACAGTCTAACATTAATAGACACAACAACAACAATTAAAAAGGCTTACCTTGCAGCCTTCACATGTAATGACACCATAATGGATTCCTGATGATTTGTCTCCACAGATCTTGCATGGAATAATTTCAATTTGAGCTGCAATAGAAGCACGCAACCAGTTAATTACATTTTCTTTTAAACACCTTATAAAAGCGTTCCCAGATCAGCATTTGTATAGTGAAAACTAATAACCTGCTAAACATTATACTGCATTAACTATTCATTGCTGAACTGTGAGGGTCCCCCTAGAGCCCTGGACTAAATTATGGCTGCTCGTTATATAATAGCTTTCGGGTTATTAAAATGGGCCATTCGAGAAGGTGTTTAAGGACCCACAAGAAGGCTGGAATCAGCATTTCAAAGCCTTCCAGAACCCGAGAGTTCGCAGTTTAGGCCTCAGAGCAAAGCAGATACTAGGATGTTTCCTCCGATCTCATTTTCCATCATTATTTTTAAAAGGTCATAAATCTGTCTTGGCTGAGCACTGTAGCTCGACTGGTCGAGAAAAATATGCTCCAAAAAGTCAAGACTACTTAGGAAAATGATTCAATTCCAAATATTCATGTTACTTATGATGGCAAGTTAAGAATTCCTTACTCATCCTTTTTTAATTAACACAGTTGCCATGTGTTAAAAATGAGTCCATTTGTGTACGATCAAAACCTTTCAACCATAAAGATAATATCCTATCTGGTTTTAATAATAATGAGTCCTGACAAATAGAATAAGTAGCCTCTAAGTTCTTTACTTTGGAAATTGATTTCCTGGTACAGCACGCTTGTGTTTCTATCCAACTGATTACTTAAAGATGCCTCATGCTTAAAAAAATACATATATATATATCTCTATATATATGACACCAAAGTTCTCAAATATAACAACATACATTTCTAAGCAAACACATTATATCTTGAGCAAAGCTGGACATAGCATAATTAAGGATTAAAAAATAACCAATGGATAAAATAATTAGGCAAGACAAAGTACTTGGATCAACTATGAAATAAAATTTGTATATGAAAAAAGAGAGACCCACACTGAGGTGTATATACAGGATGGCAGTGTTCACCAGTCTACCTGGAATGTTCCATTAGGGTAGGTTTATTTTCCATGGTTTTCATTACTGGATATCATATCAGATTATCTACAAGTCACACACACAAACACAAAGGCCAAGTGCCCAAGTGTATTTCATTTTCATATAGCTCCTATCTGGCCCCATGCCTTACACAAAGCAATGATGTAAGTTACGCGATATAAGTAACACATTTACACACAGCCCACTCTTTCTTCCAATGTAATCCCATATCCTGGGATAATTTCCACAACACTTACTTTGAATTTCATGTGATGTTGTATTCAACAATTACAGCACACATGAAATTCTTGGATTTAACCTGATTATAAAGCACGTGTGCCTGCTAACTTCCTTTCAAGGGAACTAGTACAAGTACTGACCAGGGAGTGCAAGCTAATCAGAGTCCTTTTGCTATGAGTCACTTTTAGTGTTGAGATACTGAGTTTTATTGTCCAGAGTTAGAGATGGTTCAAAAAAATCATGTCCAATATATTTTCCATAATCCTGAAGCTTTCTAAAACCCAATAACGCTGTCTTTGTATACTGTCAAATATGTCTATTTGTGAGTTATACAACTTAATATGTTATAAGGTTTCATTTAACAAAAATGATCACCTCCAAGTCTGTCTCCTTATCCTTAGCACCTAGGAAAATTCTCTATGAAATCTGAAACCTAATAATGTTTCACAGTTGTGGTCCCTCCAATATTCTAATACAGTCGAGGCAAAGTTTTGTCCTACAGAGTGTCTGCAACTGGAGACGATATAGCTAACGCCCAACGTTTTTCAGGGACTCACAAAAGCCAAGGGGTAGCTGAAAGGTGATATCAGGTGAGAGTTATTGCCTGGGTTTTCCCATCTGAATTAACTAGTCTATAATGAGAACCTGCCTCCCAGACCCTGACCCCTAAGGAATCGAATAATTAGGCAACACAAAGTACTTGGATCATCTATTAAACAAAATTTATACGTGGAATAAAGAAGACTGGCACCAAGCCGCTTCTGCGAATGTCTCACCTCAATCTATACTCACAGAAATTAGACACAGGCAAACCTGGTTAGGCCCTATGGGTTCAAGTCAGCATCAAAATTATCTGATGCAATTAAAGCAGCACTAGTGTTAAACAGGCTTTTCAAGCGTTATCCTGATTCCATCTTAACAATGGAGAGATCAACACATCTAGTTAGTCCTTTATAAACTACTAGTGGCCCATGCGAGAGGTGCCGCTTGCCCCAGCTGTCCGCCCGGCCCGCCGCCACTCATAGCTCTCCCCACTTGTAGCTCGCTGCCCCGCCCTCCTATAGCTCTCTGCTGCTTGTAGCTCGCTGCCCTGCCCTCCTGATGATCTGTCATTACATGCCACGGCGTAACAACCATTTGCATATTACCTCTTTATTATATAGGATGAAGGCCCTGGGCAGGCCCTATTGGGAACACTGAGTAAAACTGTGCCTGGATCAAATGGAAAATGGCATATTTCTGTTGAGTGGGCCTGGATTATTAGTGGATTACTCATTAGAGGTGAAATGATGACCTTTAAGCCAATGATCAAAATGCCTGCTAATGGCTGCTGTAATCCTGCCAGTGATACAGAGGGGTCTGCTCGGGATAGGAGTGGTTGTAGGAGTGCCACTCTGGCCCAGCACTCTCACCATTGGAATGGCTCATGGTCTGGCTAGGGGGAGGGTGGGTCCTTGTTAGCCTGAGTCAGGCTCTCAAACTCTTGGTCTTCAGTCTTGTTTCAGCTCCTGAGACCCAGAAATCAGGATTTTAAAAAAGATTCCCAGGTGATTCTAATGTGCAGCCAAGGTTGAGAAGCACTGCCCTAGGGCCTAGGGCAGTGATGGCGAACCTTTTGAGCTCGGCGTGTCAGCATTTTGAAAAACCCTAACTTAACTCTGGTGCCGTGTCACATATAGAAATTTTTTGATATTTGCAACCATAGTAAAACAAAGACTTATATTTTTGATATTTATTTTATATATTTAAATGCCATTTAACAAAGAAAAATCAACCAAAAAAATGAGTTCGCATGTCACCTCTGACAGGCGTGTCATAGGTTCGCCATCACTGGCCTAGGGTCTTCCAGATCTGGAGGACACTCAAGCTAAGATATATTTCACAAGATTTATGGAGGCCAGTGAGTCATCTATACTCACTGTGGATGACTTGTATTTTCAAGCAGGAGGCCATCTGTCAGCCACTGTATTTGTGCTTAGTTCCAGTGGGCAATGTGGGCCAAAGAATCAGAATTCATTACAACAAGCTTCACTAGGAAGCTCATGGTAATTATGGTAATGGGAAGGTTCTCCAAAGCAAGGTTCAGGGGTTCTGGCTGGTCCGACCAAACTATTCTACTAGCCTACCTCCTGGGGAGCAATCTTATCTCAGAAGACAATTTCAGTTACAAGTGCTCTTTAAGAAATGACTGAAATGCACCTGCTCCAAAGAGTAAACTCGCTGAATGTGATCTGATCACACATGTTGATATTTCCAGAAAGCAAACATTTGCAGATTGGAGCAGGGCACTCAGCCTTCCATTTAATCTAACAATGCACAAAAGCCGCCCCCTCCACCTTTTAGTCAATTTACAGAATTCAACAGTAACACTGAGAATAAAAAAAAAAATGTAGTCATTGACTTGCAAATTTTTCAAAAGGAAGGCAGTTTAGTTCCATAAATTTTAGTTTTCAGTCCAATAAGAGGGAAAAGGCAGAAAACCCCTTGCCCTGTGCTGTCCATCCCTCAGGCTTTTCCATTTTCCAACAGGCAGTCTTGTGTCTTTTCAAAATAATCTTCTTTTAACACAAATTATGAGTCTTGGCCCATAGATACACTGCACGCGTGAACTCAGCCAGTATTTCAAAGGATGAGTTCTGTCAGACACCACTCCTGTCACAAGTATATTGATTAAATTAGCCCACATACATATTCATCTTAGCAAAGAGGTTTATTGTGTGGGGGAATATCTGAAGCAAGAGGCACACAGATAATCATGAATTGGCTTAACAATGAACAATCTTGCTATGAAAAATTCTAATTTGCCTACATTTTCAGCTCTATTGCCTAAATAATTTGCTCTCTCATGCGCCCTGAGTAATTCAAGCAGGCGCTCCACACCTGCAGAGGCAAATTTCTGCAGCTTCAAGGAGTTGACAACAAGCGGCAGCGGGGCATCAGGAAATCCGACAATGCAAGTGTGCTAATTAGCCAAGTGGTCCTTGGGCTGGGCTGTCACTGAGCCTTGGATGCACTTCCACACAAAGTTTGCTTTTTGCTTTTAATTATAAAAGGGACAAGAACATGGGCACTGGCATTCTAACACCTCATTTATTTCTCAGGACCTATTGTGGGATATATCTTGGTCTTGAGAAAAATGTCTGTTTTCCCAAAGAATTAAAAAAATACAATAGTATGAGTTATACCCATCACTTCACTCTCGATAAATAGTGAACGTGTATTTGTGTTTATAATGCAAGGCATGGTTGCATTTACTTCAACAATCCTATGAGGTTGGTGGCATCATTATCACCATCATGACCATCTACATTTTTCAAGTGAGAAGACAAATTCAGAGAGGCTAAATAACTTGTCCAAAGTCAGAATGCTAGGAAGAGATAAGACTGAAAGTTGGGCACATTTTGTCCTTTTTTCTAACTAAAAATTTAGGGCTCCCACCCGGCCAGTGCAGTTCAGTGTGGTTGAGCTTTGACTTATGAACCAGGAGGTCATGGTTTGATTTCCAGTCAGGGCACAAGCCTGGGTTGCAGGTTCGATCCCCAGCCCAATCAATGGTTCTCTCTCATCTTTGGTATTTTTCTCTTTCTCTCCCTCTCCCTTCTCCTCTGAAATCAATAAAAATATATTTTTTAGAAAGCATGTTATTTAAAAAAAATGTAGGGTTCCCGCTTCTCACCATTCTGCACTGCCAAGATCCAATCTCTCCAGTAACAAACATCAGGAGATTACTGCCCTTGGTATGCAACCATTACCAAGGATCAAAAGACATGTTATAAGTCATTTGGTTAAACTTACGTACTATTTCGAACTGATATCAAGATGTCTTTCTGGGAGTTACCTGACTAGTTTAAAACTGGAAGTAATCATCAACCTTCTAAGTCATTCTCCTCAATTTTACAAAATTCCAAGTAGTTTTTTTTATTTTTATTTTTATTTATTTTTTTTATTGCTTAAAGTATTACAAAGGGTATTACATATGTATCCATTTTATCCCCCCGCCCTAGACAGTCCCCTAGCCTCCCCTATTCCAAGTAGTTTTTGACCTTAAGGTGACTGATTCCAAGTTTTAATAATTTTTAAGGCTGGGAAAGTTACTTAACCTCTCTGAACCTCAGTTGCATTTGTGGAGATTCAATGATATGATATATAAATGACACAGCACATAAACGATTATTATATATGTATATATATAGTATATATTCTATATATATGCACATCACGCAGTTTTTAGAAATTGTTGGCACTCAACACACAGTCATTATTATTATTGTTATTGTTGATAAGAAATCCTGCCTTATAGCGAAATGAAATTATTTTCTGCAGTCCGTAAGCTCTTTCCAAAGTGGGGATAGAGAAAAGCTGCTTAGCCTCCAAATAATATGACAGGCAGTTCATACCAGCCACCACAGCAATCCTTTGCAGCACTGGCACTTAACTGCCTGCTGCACACAGTGCATGTGGCAATCAGGTGTGGATATGTCCTATAGAATTTGCTATTAATAATGGTAAAGAGACTAAACATTTTGATGGGTTCATATAAAAGTAAACTTATATGGACCCAAGGTTACCCCAATAATACCTTTCATCCAGCTCACTTGCACAATCACATATTTTCTTGCATTAGACTGCACAGGGCGGGGTTCCTGCTGGCTTGCCAGGAAATAGCTAAACCCTGGATACGCCCATGAGAATATGTCACATAAGAATGGCAAGTAATTTCGTGTGTCTTGCAAAAATGGTCAAGAGCTACTGGTTTAAAAAATACCTTTTACGTCAATTTGTTGACAGTGTTTTTTGTTTGTTTGTTTTTTGCTTTTCTGGAGGGAAAATATTGAGGACTTTTTACTTGCTATGTTACATACTTCTGATGTTTGAATTTTTTACAACCAGCATGTATTACTTTTGTAAGCAGGAAAACCAATAAAGATTAAAAAGAAAAACCCCAAGGCATTTGATTTTATTTTCGGTAAAATGGCTTGAGTCCTTCATGGATTAGTCACTTTATTTTATCCCCAGTTCAAAACTGCTGGGTATTAAAGGCTCTGCATGGCCTGACGACAGCCCGGCGTGCATGTCAAGGCCGGATGGTGGAGTGGCGTAGCCTTTGCCTGCTTCCCTGAAGCAATGCTGGGAATTCCTGGCTTCTAGAGTCTTGTGGCCCCTCTGGTCTAGCCACCTCCTAGCTCCAAGGACATTGTGCCCTGCCCAGTGGAGCCCAGGCCCAGGGGGCACACGTAGGGGCCGACATTCATCTGGTTGTGAGTCCTGCCACAGAGGCTGGAACAGCCTGGCTAAGGGAGCCTTTTCCTAATTTGTCTGCCCAGATGGGAGCCTTTTTTCAAACCATCTTTCTAGAGGTGGCGCCCTCCTCTGCAGTTTGCAAAGGTTCTGTGTGTGGTGGTTGTGGCTACTCTTGCTGCTGCTGCCCCTGAAAGCCCTGGCCACCCCATACATGGGTTTGCAGAGAGCTCTCAGTACATCTCATGGTGGCTTCGAACGCTTTGGCTCATTTTGTCATCCTGGACCCTGGCTTGGAGTGCAGCATGAATGTCTCCCATGACCTAGCCCAGGCTTGTTCCATAGTCCTTCGGGGAGGGAAGGGCTGAGTTTTAATTGCATACTATGCAAACGGGTAATCAACTTATTCTCCCATTTTGTCCACTAAATATATACTAAATATGATATTCATATGTTTCCTTAGTCGAGTCTTTTCTTCCACTGATTTTGGATTCTTTCATGACAGCACTTGATCTTCACTAAACATCACCTAAGCAATTAGCCCCCTAATTGGAAAAGCCTTACCCCTTTGGTATTGACTCGTGGTCATTTCTGGCAGCAACAATAATGCCTGATATTTGCAGGGTTCTGAAAGTTTTTGTCTTCATTAGCTTGCTTAAATTTTGGTGCTCACAACAACCCTGAATAGCGGGTGGGTATCATTATGCCCATTCTACAGATGTGGAAAATGAACCTCAGGAGGATTAAGTGACTTATGTCTAGATTTCCCAGTATCTACATAATTGTAAAGGTAGATACCAAAGATAGATGCCAGCCATAAAGCAGAAAGACTTGGTGCTTCATTCCTTTTAAAGATTATTTGGTGCCTTTAAATTTATGTTATGATCTCCCTGGGGAACTCAAGGGGAGATGATATGAGAGTAAGAAATGGAGGTCTATCCATCTAAGAAGTGGAGTTGGCAATCTTTCCAAGGCTCCATCAGACCCTCCACTCCTTGGATGGCCTCAAGCAAGTCACTTACATCTCCACTTCCTCCATCTATAAAATGGGAATAATTCTTACCTCCCAGGCAGGTGGTGGTAAATGAATGCTCGCAAAGCTCTTTGAAGATGAAAAGGCCTACATAAATGGGAGGGAAGCTTTAGGAAGCTTGGCATATCGTTCTTGGCAAGGACCAGGACGCCGCGCCCTCACTACCCACTACAGGCTCTGCCACAAGGGGAATACTGAATACACGGAACTGTAATTTTCACCTGCTAGCTAGACTGAGTTTTTTTTTTTTTTGAAATTGTTGGCTCCTAAAATGCCTTCCTGAGAGACCAATGCATCCAGATGTTAGTATTTTAGTCTCTGCTTGAGAGAAAAAGAGCACATCGAAGGAGAAGTCACCTCTCTATACCAGCTGTCACCAGCAAAGTCACTCAACTAAACTCTCACCCGGGCTTGCATGGTTTCGCAGGAGCATCGTGGATATGGCAAGATCCCCATGTATAAATACAATAAACATATGTGTCATCCTCTGACATCTTGAGCCTTAGTATTAAGTTGATATCTGACTCAAAGGGCCCTGCCAAACTGTAAACATTAAAGAAAAAAGTCCCGTGCCTTACTTGGCCCCCTCCCAAGTCCTATCCCTTGCCTACTGTTTAAAACCACTTCTTAAAGGCTTTAACTTGACTGTGGTTTCTGCTGAAAACGCAACAGCTTTTTAAAAATCATTGATACAGATACATAAGCATGCCTTAAACAACTGAGAGGTCAAGCATTTGCAAATAAAATAGATCTAAAATAAAAGACAAAATTGGAGTTTTGGAACTTCGACTATTCCCTTCAGTCTTTATACAGGTAACGGCGCATAAGAGTTAAAACACAGGGCCAGAATGCCCCATCGAAATTCAAAGAAAGCGGAGCTGTGTTTGTAGGAAATCTCTGAAGCATAAGGACAACAGGCACATCTTCTCATGTGGCTTTCTGAGAATATGCAGCCAGTTCTGACAATGGGAACAGAATATTAATCCTTTGTAATATGCTTCTATCCCTACTAGATTAAGCTTTCCAGAGAAACTGACTCACATTCCCTGATGCATATGTATCTCTGCTAAAAGCCAAAAACAAATGAGCTCTTTGTCCCTAGACAGGGAAATTCTGTCAAATCAGAGAGAAAGAAGACTTTTCATATAGAAGAACAATGGATAACTTTGATTTTTAGAATCATTTCTCTCAAGAATTCTCCTACTACACAGTTATACACAAAAATACCTAAATCTGAGGCAATTGACTCTTTACCTTTTTGGGTAACTAGGTAGTAACCAACTAAAGCCTTGAATAAATTAATTGAATATCAAGAGAAGCAGCTTCCCAACTTCACTTCGCTTATCCAGTGCGTCAAATCTAGAATAAATTATCATCCAATAGAAGGTGATGCCATTAAGATCAGCAATACGAGTAGTTTCTTCTTTTTTGGTTTTTCAATTTAACATCTCTATTGCCTTTGTAAACAATGAAACATATTTGTTGCTGAGAATTTGTGGGGTTTTGAGAAATCAGGGACCAAGACAGAGGTATCTGGCCATTTGGCCAAATTACTCCCAATTGGAATAGGTCCCTCTAAGATTTTAGAATTAACTGCATTTTTTTCCATATATAATTCTGGAAAATCTTCTAGGACCTTGAGATCAGAAGCATCTAATAAAAATCCTCCTCTTGAACCTCTCAGTGTGGGTTAACTGTCATTTCATATCAGCAGGAAAGAGAATCCACTTTATAGTACTAAGTGGTTAGACTCTGCTGAAGGGAAATTCCCAGTAACTTCTTTTCCAACTATGGGTGTGTGTCCCTTATATAATTCTGGATCGTACTAGACAAAAAAAGTCACAGAACTGCCTCTAATCTTATCTAGCAATCAACCTCACTCTAGATATCAATACCTTTTTCCCCTTAACAAGAACAATTTTGCCACATTTAGGTTAAGTCTTCCTTTGCTCACAGTTGAGAGCAACGGGGTCAGTCAGCTCTTTGCTTTCATCATTCAGAGTCTGTTTTTCATAACAACAGAAAAGAACATCTTTAAAACCAAACCAAATCTGTAGATCTTATCTCATTTCTGCGTAGCCAAACACATCAGAATTACTTTTACTGCATTTTATGAAATAACCTTCCTTTACACAATTCCCACTAAGTTCTCATATCTAAGTCCAAGAAGATAACCACTCCATTTTATAGCTCTCTTATCTTTGCATCTGCCTATGCATACCTCAAGCTATACCCATTGTACAATCTTGGTACTTCTATTTAGATGCTTTTACTTTTTTTAAATGGGTACATATAATATAAAAATAAACAAACCTGGTGCTTCAATTACAAGCCCAAAGACAGGAAAATGTATTGACACAGAAATGAGTCTTATAACAAATAGGACATTTATTTAAATCTATATCAGTTCTATGACTTCTATGAGTATGGCATACAGCATACAGCTTAGCATACAGCATTAAAGTTCACTGAATAAATCATTCAAAACATTCTGTTCGCCTCAGAATACTCCTTAAAGAACCAAAGTCTTCTACCTCAAAAGTCAGCCATTGATTGCTAATTCCAATTGCACAATTTCTATGACCACTTACAGTGCCATCACAAAAGTCAGCTGGATGCAGAGATGCAGAAGTGGGTCAAAATAACAGGAATCTAGGTTAAGTCACCAAAGCTTACAAGGTAAAGGAACCCATTGCTTCTTTCCATTCGCGTGGATGGTTTTTTTGAATATCAGTTATTGTTCATTGAATAGATCACTTAAGAAATATTCCCCAACCAAATTAAGTTTGAATTCATGGCAAAAGATTGGAAATAATTATAACTTTAAACCTTGAAAATACATTCACACTTCTCTGTATTAAGCCATAGAGGACTAAAATGACAACAGATCCATAGTCATAGCCATAGACTGGTGAAACCAAAACCTTCTTGGTCTACAGGCCATTTTAGTGGGTGAGGATGGTTAAGAGGATAACCCCACAGCCCAGATCCCCACTTAATGCTTTCTCCCACTTCACAAAGTCTCCCTACAATTAACTGGGAGAACAGAACTTTGGGCAAGAGCCCAGGGAAGGGTCTGGTCTTATTAAAAATCACAAGCAAATTACTTAGACTTGCCAGAAAGAGAAGTGTACCAGGTAGGTGTTGCCATATTAATCATTTTAAGGCTGTAGGATCTTGAAGGATCAGTGAACAACTCCCCCTGGAAGAAAAGTTCTACTAGGTTCTCAACCTACAATTTCCAGGACGTAGCCAATGACATAAAAACAATAGACATGGCGAGTTCTAAGCTTTCAAATAAATACATCAAAGATGCACCTCAGGAATGCAGTTCAATGTTGTTGATCTTTTGAAAATTCTCTTTCATAATGCTTTTCTAAGACAGGCAGTGCGGCCAGGCCGAGGAATAACCAGCCAAATGGCCTGAAGACTGTGCTCTGACACTCTCTCTAAACACATGCTCTTTAAACTTGCTTATTAGAGAAACATTTTCATTCTTAATTGAAATATATAAGATCAATCAGAAAACAGATAACAATACTTGCTGAAATCTAATGCACGTGTATTGCTATGGCCCATGCCAACGGGGAGAAAGCAGAGCAGGAGGCTGTGTCTTCAGAGGAAAGGGAAAGATAGAAAAAGGCAGCAGCGCCTTGGGGACGTTAAGCAGCTGTGAGACATGAGGAGAAGGAATGCTCTGGACCAAGGTAAGAGATTGACAGATTTATTTTAAGAAGGTCTGACATCTAAGCATCATTTTACAGACTACAACACCTAAGAAATGTCATCCCCCTCCCCCAAACAAAAGGAAATGTATATCTTGGGTGTTTATCTTGAAGCTACCTATTTTTATGTAAGTCATGCCATGGAGGTAAGGTAAGAATGCCATAGCCATGAGAAGATAGCAAAATAAGGTTTGCAACATCATCCCATTTTCAGTTTCTACTCCTGGAGTCCAAGGAGCTTCTCTTGCCTGCAAACATTTCACGACCCATCCTGAACGTCCTGCTATCAGCCTTCCAGCATTCGGCAATGTGTCTGCCTCGTGAGTGAGTGAGTATGACATTATCATTGGAATAAGTGCATCTTCCTAATTTGCAGTAAAAGCGCACCATTCACACACTTTGATATTTCAGTAAAACAAGGTTCTGAAGTGCGTTTCACAAGTGACAGTGGCACACTTCACATCAGAAGGAAACACGGTCTGATGGCTAACAGCGGCAGTGGCTATAGGCACATCTTACTGTCCCAGCAGGAGCTCAGAATAGCAGGTCCCTTTTAATGCCAATGGCTGCTACCATCTTAAATCATTATCATCATCCACACACACACACACACACACACACACACACACACACACACACACACACACATCACACATTCCACACACTCACACCCAGCTCCATCCAGCTGCCAGTCCCACCACCACTTGCTGAGAACCTGCATGACTAGCATCAGGGATGCAGAAGGTACATAGAGCCTGCCAGCACCCCTCCTCTTGTTACATTAGCTTCACTGTGTATGAATTAGGGATGGAAGAGAAAAATTTTTTGAAAGGAGTTGAGTACAATCTTGAAGGTAAAGCGTCAAGATTGAGTTTGTAAGCTCTAGAGCCTGGGGTTGAATCCCAGCCTGTCACGTACTAGTCACGAGAAATTGAGGAGATTTCTTAACCTGTGCCTGATCTTCCTCACCTTGAAAAGGATCCCTACCTCATTATCTCATTATTATATGATGCCCAAATACAGTGCCTGTTGAATCAGTGCCTAGCTCATAGTAAGTGCTCAATAATGTTAGCTATCATCATCACTTATCTTTTTTTAATGTTTAAAAATTGATTTTTAGAGGTAGAGGAAGGGAGAGGGAGAGGGAGGGAGGGAGAGAGAGAGAGAGAGAGAGAGGGGGAGAGAGAGAGAGAGAGAGAGAGAGAGAGAGAGAGAGAGAGAGAGAAACAACTATGTGAGAGTGAAATATAGATTGCCTTCTGAATGAGCCCACAACCTGGGCATGTGCCCTGACTGGGAATTGAATTAGCAATCTTTCTTTCGGTGCATGGCACAACACTCAACCAACCGAGCCACACTGGCCAAGGTAACCAACATTTATCTTTTAAGGATGGTGGTATTTGGCAAGAGTTGCAACTGGAGTTGAGGGAATTATTAGAAGAATGAAGAGGGATAGGTCATTATGTTTCTTTTAGTTGAAGACTTGGAGTTTAGCAGCTTTATTTCTAATGCAGAGGCCTAACAGAAGTGACAGCAGGTACAAAGCATGACTGGAAGAAACCAGTGCGCATTATGTCAGCTGCCCACTTTGTGGGAAAGCCCACAGCCTAGCCTCTTGGAGAGGTGGTAAGTGGAGGAAGTGAGAGAGAGAGAGAGACCTCTAAGAGCTGTGTGGTGAAGTGGGGAAAAGACTGGACTAAGGTTAGGAGGCTTCTACCTGTGTAATGAGCAACTTTTACAAAACACCTGTCACACTTTGTGACCACCTTCCTCCAGGGCTCAGCTCCCTCATCTGCTCTCGGGTAAGTGCTGCAGACCTGGGCCCGCTATCTCACACTGCCATTTGATGAGTAAGAGTGAGTCAAATTGTCACCTCCCCAACAGTAGACACATCTTTTTACAGCAAAATCCACCAGGTGCCATCTAGTCAGGGAGAAGTGGTGGGAAAAAGTGGAAGAGAAGCTCACCTGGCAACCAATTCGTCTATTTTCTCACATTTTGGTTTAGAAAGGGGAGCACCCTGAAGTGTTCTCATCATGTCTAGAGTGAAAGGTCAGGCAGAGTATTCACTGGAGTAGAGCACTCTGATCCAATACACCTGCTCCCTCCTTTTTTTGTCTTCTTAAAACACACACACAAAACAAAACAAACAAAAAAACACACCACAATGTTTACTACTACCAATCAAAGAGAATTCTTTTTAATACCACACCCTGTCAGTATAGAAGAGACAGGGCAACACAATGCTAACATGGTATTGATGGAGAAGAAAGTACTTTTTTCCCTTCAAGGTAAACAATGTCAATGGAATGTGCTAGGACAGATGTAAGCTGTTTCTTTCTCTTTCTCTCCCGCCCTCTCCCTTTCCATCTCTCTTTCGCTCATTATTTGTTTATTTCCCAAGAGAAAACATTCTCCATCAGTAAAACATTTTAGGACCTCAAGCTACATGGTCCGCAGCTACACTGTCTAAGGCAGGGGTCCTCAAACTTTTTAAACAGGGGGCCAGTTCACTGTCCCTCAGACCGTTGGAGGGCCGGACTATAGTTTTTAAAAAAAACTATGAACAAATTCCTATGCACACTGCACATATCTTATTTTGAAGTAAAAAAACAAAACGGGAACAAATATAATATTTGTATTTGCATGTGGCCCGCGGGCCGTAGTTTGAGGACCCCTGGTCTAAGGCATTATATGTCAAGGACCAAGTCCAAGGCCATCCCAAGGACATCAGGCGCAGAGAAGTAACTTCTGAAGCAGGGTCTGGCGGTAACACAGAAGCGTACTCAGCAGACAAGCGCCATCCTTGTGAGATGTCGGGGAGCCAGTGTCCAGAGCGGAGGCTGGAGTGAGGCCAATGCTCCAGGAAATTAACCCAACTAGTCATCATGAACTGCCCTTATTTTGCCTTCACAGCTATTCAAAGGGACCCAACGCAGTCACTGAAAGCAATTCCAAGAAATGGAGCTAAAAGAAAATTTTTTAAAGGCTTAGAAAAAATCATTTGAAGAAGTGTGCAGACTTCCAAACTGAAATTCTGAATGGGACAGGATTTTTTTTTTTTTTTTTTTGCAGGGGGAGGAGGGGTGCATAATCTTGGTATGTTTGTTTAAAAAGAAATCAGTCACACCTCAAACACATCCATCAATAATCAGAAAGATAGCTAACACCTGACAGGAATTATTCATTTAAAATATCCGTTAAAATATGTCACAAGAATAAGCTTGACTTGTCCTCACCCATCCCCACCCTCTAACATAAACAAATAGTCTTTCTATTGAAGCCAATTTCTTGTTCTTGGAATCAGCTTTTTGAATTGTCAGTTAGGCAAGATGAACTGATAACCTGACCATAAAATTTACCATTGTCAATAGCAAGTCAGGTAACTCTTACCAAAGAAATATTTCAAAATGTTTCTTGAGGGTGAATTCATCCATCTATGACACTGCAAGTCTTTCTCCTGTTCTGGGTCTGTTGAAGTGAATGGTACGCAAGAGGGACATTTCATTTGCCAATTAGATAGCACAGTCCATTTTAGAGTGAATCTATTCTTTTCTTTTCTTTCCTCCTTTCCTTTCTTTCTTGATTTTTGGACATTCCTAATCAAGTTCAAAGTACGTTTTCTTTGGATATAATTTTACAAATAGTCTTTGAGAACCTATATCAAAGTTCAAGTCACTTTGTAAACACAACATCATCAATGAAGCCGGGAGATCTTAGGTATAGTGATAGCAATGGTTTTAAAAGATCCGTGTGATTTTTATATTGTGTCATTCCAGGGACCTTCCTGAATGAAGCTTTAAGGAAGAGATTAACATGGAGAAAACCAGTCTTTGCAAGTGGCAATCAGGCTGCCTTTAGTCTAACCTGTGGGAGAGGCAAAGGGGCCGAGGAGACCTCAGTCCCACCTGATACCACTGTTTTCTACTCCTCATCCCTGTGGACTTCACCATGGGGAGCAAAAAGGATGATGTAGGAGAAAATTGAAAACCCTAAGAGCCAAGTATAATGAATATCTTAAACTAATGATGTATTTTATTTTATTTTTTAAAATATATTTTATTGATTTTTTATAGGGAAGAAGGGGGAGGGATAAAGAGTTAGAAGCATCAATGAGAGAGAAACATCGATCAGCTGCCTCCTGCACACCCCCTACTGGGGATGTGCCCACAACCAAGGTACATGCCCTTGACTGGAATTGAACCTGGGACCCTTGAGTCCACAGGCCGATGCTCTATCCACTGAGCCAAACTGGTTAGAGCCTAATGATGTATTTTAATATTCTAGGAATTTAAATTTGTATTAACTGTTATTTGAATTAATGTCTGGTGTGTGTATTGAGAGAGTGATTGCTGAATTGGGGGAAGTGAGTTACAAAGACTTCAGCAATGGGTATAAGTGGCCAGTGGGCCAAGGGGTGTGAGGTCCCGATGAGCAGATCTAAGATCTCCGAGGTTTCTCCAGAAAGGCTGCCGGCACTTCACGCCGGTGTGCTGCTCTTTCCCACCTACAGCAAAGCCCAGACAAGCCCTGGGAGAAAGGCACGGGGACCAGAAAATAAGCAGCAGTTCCTACATTCTTCAGTAACATCTCCCAAACCTTAAAAAGTGAAACTTTAAGAAAGCTCATTTTTGTATCTCCAAACAACCGAACTGTGAAATGGGATGAAATATTGATAGTTCCACATGACATTTCATGGGGAAAGCTTCTGTGTCACAACTACCAGCTCCACTGAATTCCCAGTGTGCCCTTGTCTTGACCCCCATGGCTGAGTGAGGTCTGCCCAGCCCAGAAACAGCGAAGTATGTGCTGACTGCTGTAAAAGCACGGAGCGGTCCCAGGACCAAACTCTGCTGCCTCTGAGTGACGTCTGAACTGGTGGCTGAAGTCAGAATTCTCCAGTGATTACCATAGATTATGACAACGGAAGTCACCATTCTGGGGTCCTTTTGGGCAGGAGTTTCCCTTTGGTTCTCCCTCCATTCAGCTGCCCTCACTCACTGTGTGCTGTACAATTTTGTTAGTCAGGGAGTAGTAATTCTGATCCAACCAGAAGCGTGTATGATCAGGAGTAGGGTGATCTAGACAATGGACGCCTACTGCTTGGGTGGAGGTGCTCCTGTGTTGCCTTTGAATGTCCTTTTTTTTGGTTTGTTTTTTTGTTAATCATCACCTCAGGATATTTTTTTCCATTGATTTTTAGAGACAGTGGAAGGGAGGGGGAGAAACAGAGAGAGAAACATCGATGTGAGACAGACACACTGACTGGTTGCCTCCCACACATGCCTGGACCAGGGCTGGGGATTGAACCTGCAACCCAGGTACGTGCCCTTGACCAGAATTGAACCCGAGACCCTTCAGTCTGTGGGCCAGCCGATGCTCTATCCACTGAGCCAAACTGGCTAGGACAAATGTCCTTTGTTTTTGTTATTGCTGTCATCTATCACGTTAATTTTCTGGAAGAAGAAAATTAACGGCCAATATTTTCTTCCAATAAAATCACTGGCATCAGTCTCTACCCCAAAATGAGGCTTGACCTTCAAAGTAGTGATGTCATTGCCACAAACTACTTTGAACCACTTCTTTGGCAACTGTTCTCCGTACCAATGAGATGAGAAAGACAAGTTTGTCACTTTATAGTCTTTTTTTTTTTTTTTAAGGAAAATTGCCTGGGCTGATTTCTTCTCTTACTATTAGCTATTGGTTGTTTTCAAAAATCGAATTCAGTTTTCCAGGAGAACAATGGCCACGATGGAAAATATTAAAACACTGCTAAAGGAGCTTAAAGTAGTTCCAGAAGAGGAATTGCATATGGGTTTTTGGCAGTGACTGTGAGCATTTTTGGCACAAGTATTTATTAGCCTCCCCAGTTGAGTGCCTTGAAGGAGCAATGTTCATGTGGGAGCATACCTCCCAGTACATTTGTTAAAATAAAATCAGCTTCATTACCTAATAATGTATATGACTTTGGGAGGAAACTCGGAGCCTCATATTTTATTTCTCCTCACCATACCGTTCAATTAGAGTGGGCTTCATGGAAATTCTGATTCCACTGCCATCGCTGCTGCACTCAAGTATGCTTTCTGATGTCATGCTCTGAAATAAACGAAGTTGTTTGCTACAACTACCTACACACAAATTAGAAAATTATATGACAAGGCGTTTAATACAGCCTGCAGCTGGGACACAGGTTATTACCGAAAGTCGTTGTCGGCATGGTTTCTGGTTTTGCAGTAAAAGAAGATGACTTGAAAGGACTCAGTGGTTTTGATGCTCTTCTGGAATGAAAACATTCAGTGAGTGCAGAGCATCGGGCTGTCATTAATGTCAGCCATGCGAAAACACTGTCTCCAAGAACACTACCGTCATTTCCCTGCCGAGACCAGGACTTTCCACTCTCCGGCATTTCGGGCACTGGGCTGGTACTTTCCCTAAAGAGAACCTTTGGGCGATCCATTCTGGGTACTCCAACACATAGAACACTTTTCAGTTCATAGGTGGCCTGAGGTTGCCAAAGTCATCCAATAATTTTGACAGGAAGATGTGTTCCTTTCTGAGAAATATTGAGAGTGAAGGATGAAATCCTCAAACTTCGGAAGAAAAGTATAAATACTAAATTTAAAGGCACAAAATGTTGGTTCAAAATAATGTGGTGGACAAAAGTATACAACTATCGGAGTAGCTTTATATTACTTCCCTTGAACTTCCTGATATGTACAGTTTAGCATAGTCTTATTGATAAAGTAGACAAATTTCTGGTATTCTTGATATGTCTGATGCTGTGTAACACCTTTTATGTACTGTGTCTGTTGCCTGATTATGTTGTAAACAAGCAACAAAACACCATGCTTCATCCCAAAGTTATGAGGGTTGTAGAATGAAGCGCGCTGTGTGGGTGGAGTTAATGGTACAACATTAAACAACAGAGTTGCCCTGTATTTTCTAGCTCTGCAATCAACTGGTCCACAAGAGAGAAGAAAATAAAGCTGTTTTCTGAGGTAGGGAGTAAGCATTAGGAAGTGGTATTTGCTATCATATCACCAGGGTACTTTGTTGTTCCTGTTATTTTCCTCCCCCCATTCATGGTCCATGAATTAATTTAAGAAACAAACAAGGCATTCGGGAATAGGCTAAATATAAAACAGTATTTGCTCTACTCTTTGGTTTCAAACACTCTAAGAGAAAGATAACATTTTTTTTTTTAAATCTCACTCAAGGATATGCTTTTATTGATTTTTTTTTTAAGAGAGAGAAAGATCGATTTGTTGTACCCCATATGCGCCCTGACTGAGGACCAAACCTGCAACCTAGGTAAGTGCCCTGATTGGGAATTGAACCTGCATGTAACCTTTTGATATACAGAAGGATGCTCCAACCAACTGAGCCACTCAATCAGGGGAATACCAAATTTTGGATAAGAAAATATTTTGTAATTTCCCAGGATGTCACATGTTTGTCATACTTGCTGTAGTGGTAGTATGGCATTTTTAATATTACATTTTTATTGCAATGATTTTTAAATCTCCAAGTTGAGTTCTCACAAAGAGATTGCCTGAGTTGGGGAGGGTGGGACATCTGGTGATACACTTATGGTGATCTTTTAATTTCACTTATGTTCTATGTTTTCAAATTATAAACTGAAAATGCAATGTCACTTTCCATTCTCTCCTATCTCATCTTTAATATAAAAAACAAAAAAATAAAATTCTATTTTATTATTTGTTTGTGAAGTAGCCACAAGTAAGATTCCAGGGTTTCTTCATAAGTGTATATTTTTCCCCAGCCACCAATTAAATCACAAAGACAATGCAGCTCATTTCATAAAACAAAATATAAGGATTTTTGAAACTAAATGGCCCAAGGACATACTTGCTTATATTTGAGCTGCTTTTGACCCAGTAAAAATACAGGAGAGGAACACCTAAGACTTGAAGTCTTGATGGGAATTTTAATGTTTTAAGTTGTTCACACCCAACCCCAAACATAGTCATTTAATAAAATAAAGTTTAAAGTCATAAAACTTATAATCTAGGTATCAATGATTTCCCCCTACACAGTATTCAACAAAAATACATTAAGAAACTTTGCTACAGAATGGTATCTGGAAAATATCAACAGAAATGTTATCAATGATCAATCCTTCTCCCTTATACATTAAGGAGATTAAAACTATTGTCACCATACAATAAGCTTTCATTGGGAAAAAATTTAATCTTTCTTAATGTTGTTTGTTTTCCTCAAGGGCAGTCGGAAAAAAAATGAAAATGTGACTCAAAGGAGATGAAGAAGTCTAAATAATGCTACCTTAATTCTGAAATAATAAAAGTTCAAGCAATGAATGGCTGAATTCACACCTCAAATTACACCAAATACAGGCTTATAAAAATAAGTTTTCGTTTGTGTGAAATCATGACCACACTTAGAGAAAACAAAAGAAGCATTTTGCAGAACTGTGCTGGCTTTGCTGCTCTTTCTGCTAATTTAGATTGTGCAAAAGATTCATTGTGTGGACCACTTGCTCTTTGTCACACTCAGGCAACACCTTTAGAGGCAGACGAGAGAGTTATGCAGTAAGCAGTCCCTTTTCATCATTTAGATTTCTGCAAGGAGATTTCACATGATTCCATAAATGAAATAACTTAAGTAATAACTATAGCTCTGCAGGGAATATGCAACACATTAATATACCCAGGCAGAAGAGATCTATACATATTTACTTTCAGCATTTGGAAATGGCTGGTGAGAGTGATTCAGTGCCCTAGCCTGTTGTCTTGATCATCTCATGCCTTTTAAGCAAAAGGAAATGTATACTGCATAATGGCTTTACCACTCTGACCTCAATGTGGAGTAAAATGACAGATAACAAGAAGTAGAAGCTGGTCACTTACACAAGAAAATGATTTGGATGCTTTGGCTCATTCTGGTCTCTGCTGAGTTACCCACATCCTTGTCAGCAGATGTGGCTGACAGTTAAAACCTGCTATTTCGAAGGCTTAAGATATTAAACACAATTTGGGCGTATGAAGAGTCACTTTTTCATTTCATAAGCAATCGCAATGCGAGTCCATTGCCCACACTAGTTCTCCCCAGGAAGGGAAGTTGAACCATCTACTGCCTTGCAATGAGCCTTGCTGGCCTTCTTCCTCCTCCGAAGCTCCTTAGCTTTAGACAATCATGGCTTTTGTTTTGTTTAGCATGCCCTAAAGAGCTAAATGACCCTTTCAAATCACAGATTTCTGACCCTTAAGGACCTCTGAGATGACTCAAGCAGACCCCTCTTTTTTTTTTTTTTTTTTTTTTTTTTAGCAACTGAGGCTCTGGGAGCTAAAGTGATTGTTTTGAGATTACCTAGCTGGGGTGAAACCCAGGAGCGGCCACCACCCACATGGCTCATTCTCCTGCCATCTTCCCAACATACCAGCTCTCCCATTTCACAGATGGAACAGTAGAACCAGGGTCAACAGAAATCACTCACTTGAGAGAAGTGGGAAGAGGTTAGTTTATTAGGGTGGCTGGCTGATGCCTTGGCTGGCTGACGCCTTGGCAGCTGGGGGGTGGGGGGGCTGACCTTGAGGACAGCAAGTGGGATAGTTTATGGTTCACATTAGGAGAGGCAGTACCCTTTGGTGTCACAGACAGAATGCTGGGCAACTAAGGGCGAAGAGAGGTCCCAGCAGATCAGAAAAATGATGGGAGAACCACGCAGGAAGATTACCCTGGAATGAACCTGTGTCCACTTGACATTTCCCTGGTCTCAGACCTAGCCACGTGCACTTCAGCCATATTTAGAGCTACAGAAGCTTAACTTGCTTCTTAAGTTAAATTCTCCCTTAATAGTACCCATCAGTAGATGAATGGATTAGAAAACTGTGGTACATCTACACGATGGAATACTATGCTGCTCTAAAAAGGAAGGAACTCTTACCATTTGCAACGGCATGGAAGGAACTGGAGAACATTATGTTAAGTGAAATAAGCCAGTCAATGAAGGAAAAATACCACATGATCTCACTCATTCATGGATAATAGAGACCATTATAAACTTTTGAACAATAGTAGATACAGAGGCAGAGCTGCCTCAAACAGATTGTCAAACTGCAGCGGGAAGGCCGGGGAGGGTGGGGGTGCAGGAGGTAGGGGGGTAAGAGATCAACCAAAGGACTTGTATGCATGCATATAAGCATAACCAATGGACATAAGACACCGGGGGATAGGGGAGGCTAGGGGACTGTCTAGGGCGGGGGGGAAAAATGGACACATATGTAATACCCTTTGTAATACTTTAAGCAATAAAAAAAAAATAAATAAAATAAAAATAAATTCTCCCTTAATATTTGTCTTAGGGTCCACAGAAATCAAACACTAGAGGCATTCCTAGTCCTCTCTTCCCAAGTCGTTTGCTAGTATAACAACTGAATTCATTTTTCAGAGCATTTCTCATTTCCTGGAATGCTATGTAACTACCAGCCCTCTCCACATGTTTAGAATGGAAGGTCTATGGAGCAGGGGCCTGTCTTTCTCAATCTCTATTCCCAGTGCCTAGCTCGGTGACTGACATACAGCAGGTGCTCCAAAGAAGTGGGTTAGGGGATCCTATCACCTGCTTATAGCATGTACTAGTTAATCCCTATCACCCTAGAGCAGCGGTTCTCAACCTGTGGGTCGAGACCCCTTTGGGGGTTGAACGGCCCTTTCACAGGGGTCACCTAAATACATCCTGCATATCAGATATTTACATTACGATTCATAACAGTAGCAAAATTACAGTTATGAAGTAGCAACGAAAATAATTTTATGGTTGGGGGTCACCACAACATGAGGAGCTGTATTAAAGGGTCGCGGCATTAGGAAGGTTGAGAACCACTGCCCTAGAGGGAATGAAAGGGTTGTTAAAGCTATCCTAGACAGCCCTAAGCAAGTTTTTCTCCCAGTATGGAAACTCTGCGGCAAGAACCAAAATAACTTAAAGGATTCCTAATTTATCATAAAATGAAACAAACAAATAATAAGACCAGTGGGGGCAAGCATTCTTTTCTGAACCACTTTTATGAGAACCTACAACCCAAAGATGCCAAAGGAATTCACAGGATTAGGAAAAAAAGGCCATGGGAGCTGAGGGAGGGGGAAGGGACACGCTCATGGAGAGAAAGATGGTAACTACTCTTCTGACATCAAGGGCTAGCCCAAAAGTAGTCCTCACATGGGCGCCCTGTGTGTGCTTAGATGTCAGGAGTAGCTTTAGAGATAGACAGATGGGAGCCTAAATGTTAAGTCGGCCACTTATTAGCTCAGAGATCATGGGCAAGTTATTTAACCTCTCCAGTCTATGATTTTCTAATCTGTACCATGGAGATAAGAGTAATTATTCCACAGGGTGTTATGAGGCTCAAATGCAAGAATACATCTAAGCAACTAGCTCAGTGCCTGGCACACAATGGTAGCCGCTATTGCTATTATTATTAAATGAGCTATTGGTATTTTGACTTGATCTCAGATAATACTCAACAATCAAAGTTAATCTCCATCTGCTTTTCTGAACCAGAAATGACTGCTTTATCCTGGGATTATGTATAAGGTCAAGGTAGCAAGTGGGTGTCAGCTCATTTCCTAATTCAGATGGGTTTCCAGTGGATGTTTGGGATACTGGTTGAGATGCACTGTGCTGAAATTGATTTTGACATCTGCCAAGGGTGTGTGGCCAGGCTTGCTGGTTCTAATATTAGAATTGGTAAGCCTCTGCTAGTGTCACTGAGCCTAACAGCTAAGTTAATATTATATAACAAAGCATAAAGAAATGGAAAGAATGGGCTAAGAGTCAAGTGGCCTGGGCTCTAATTCTAGCTCTGGAGCTAATATTGATTTGCCAATATTGATTTTGAAAATGTAAGTAAATACATAGGGGAGGGCACTTGGCCTACAGGACGTCCTTGATGGTTATTTGTTGAGATCATCTGAAAGAAGAATAAAAGCCCAAGACTATCATACAGAAGTGTAATAGTTAAATATTTCCTGCCCTCATTCAAAAGTTTGACTCTTCCGATCAATGAGGAATATTTGTGAAAGGAGAAAAAAGCTTACAATATTTTTGGCACTAAAAAAAAAAATCAGCTAATGCTTAGGGTTGCTCCAAGAAAGACAAGACTGTTGAGAATATGGCAGCTCTTTAATAACCAAGGCACCATTTAAAAATAGCTGGAATTAATTACAGAGCTAATGACCCATTGAAAGGCTTATTTAAATACCAAAGCCAGCACTGAACAATCATGGAAAATATGGCTTAAGAGGGTTTTCGAGAGCAGAAACCAGGAACAGCAGTTGAAACAAAAAAACACATTATCCTAGAACACTAGCTACTTTGGTGAGAAACATTCAGGATGTGAAAATCCCCGGGGAGTTCTCATACTGGGTAAGAGAAGCCACCAGGATCGACAGAAAGACAAGGAGATGACACATAGGGTCACAGTCACCTGCTTGGAAAAGAAGGGCCTCTATTCAGCATTCACGGGAGAGGGGAGCCCTTCCCAATCAGCCGCCCCCATCACCCAGGCTTTCTTCGCCCCTCCCACCCTGTTTTTCGGACACACCTGTCCATTTTTAATGTGCCATACGCTAACATGAAAACCTCCACAGAGAGGAAAATCTATGTTTCAATAAGTCTCTGTAGCTATTTTAGAGCTGCATTATCTCCACGCGTTTCCTGTGTCTCGGTCCTCTGTGCCCCACAGCCACACCATCACAAGCCAAAGCGGAGGTGATAAGCTTCTTCGGCTTGCCCTACTTGCCAGGCAAAAGTGATACCACTGCAGTTCTCAGCTTCTCTCTGTACCAAGATGGCCTTTCTGGACACCAGTACCCTGGGAGCACACCGGGTGGCCAGAGCTGGAATAGTTTCATTACTTCCTTCATGCCCATTTATTAAATGCATTACTCTTACCCTTATTGACTCTATAGCCCAGACATGCCTTGCAGTTGCTTTGCTAAGTGAAAAGTGTAATAGAATCAAAAGGTTCCAAAGCCCTTGAGATCTCAATGTGGGGATGTGGGGGCGGGAGCGAGGAACTCTTGACGTATATTGGTTTCAAGGAGCAAATATAAATTTGAGTATAAATGGCTGCTCACAATAATGCTTTTAAACCAGCAATTATTTATACTGTACTACTCGAGGAACCCTGTAATTATTCCGAAAGCACTTGCCAACGTCTACCCTGTGTCATAATTGCCAACACAGGCTTGTTCAAAAGACTCCGTGGCTATGTTAAAATTCTGTTTGGTGTTAGGTTACTGTTTGAAACACGAAGTGATTGCACCATGTTGCGATAGTGAAGCAGAATGGGGTCAATGAGGGAAAAAGAAATTATAGTCACAGGTGGGAAGAGAAGGACAGTGGTGGTTGGGAGGACACTCATATTGCTTGAAATTTTTTTCTACTTCCTTTCTAAGAAATACTGTCATATTTTGAGCACAATGACTTTAAGGAAACTTTTAAGAGATGCTTTAAGTGGTAGTTATTTGAAAGAAGAATGATAAGCCACTTCTCCCTCTTCCCCACTCCCACCTGCCCAGAAAATATCTTTCCACTTCCGGCCTTTACTCCTGGTACTCGTAAGTGAATCTGTGATTGTGGAACCACAGCTTACACATCTTGAAACAGCCATCTGTGGAAGTCACAACTTTGTTGACCTATTTTCTGCTACTTCTTTCTGTTACACGAATCTCTTCTACTTGAAACCGTGGCCCTCTACTTCCTAATGAAGAACAGACAGCAGAGGGAGTTCATGTATCTGTAATGAAAGCTTTGGGGGTGCCTGGCATTTCAAGTCTGTGCTTAGGAAAAAAACGGGATGCACCCTATGTGTGTGAGTCTCTCTTATCTTGATGTCAAGCTCTCTTTCCATATAGACCCACTCAATTGTGGATGAGGGGCTCTCGGTTCCCTATCCACCCCCAAATGAAATCTACTCTCAAAACTGAAGGTGCTGTGGATAGTTCCATAAATAGAAACAGGGAGGAGGAAAATCTGGCCTAAGCGACAACTTCTGAATTTAAATCATTTCTCTCCTCCCATGCCCCCTCTCTTTTATGAGCAGATCATGAAAAAGCAGAGAAGGCCGTTATCTGAAAATAAGTTTTATATTACTCATGTAAATATTTTAGGGGAATGTTTTTCCTGCTCTGAGTGTCCAGGCTATCTCTTCTCAGGTCTGCTTGTTCTGCAGGTGACGATGTTGCCATTGACTGCTCCCCACACTTCTGGGAAGGTGTGGTAGGCGAACATGCATGTGTGTCAGCAGCCAAAGTCAGCATCCCATGACATCCACTGGGCACAAATGGGGTCCTCTAAGCTGAAAGTTCATGGCTTCCCCTTTCTCATCATTTCAGGTTCCACTGGATACACCATCTTTAAGTCAAACCTCACTTCCTCCTCAGAGCCTTCTAAAATGAAGAAACCTTGCAAATGACAATAGATGCTGCCCTTCACCATTCATGTATCCAGTTTGAACTTCCTTATCTTCCTTTTGTGAATACATTGCCTACCCCCTTTCCCTCCAGGAACATTTGTTTGTTCTCCCCAATTCAATGATAAATGAGAAGGAAGAGACTTATTGAAGCATATATTCCTACATCATCCCCAAATGTTTGAATCTCCCCAAATGTTTGAATCTCTCCAAATGCTTGAACTGCAATATGTACCCAATAAATATTCTTTAAATAGCGAACTCTTACTCTCTGATTTATCCCACCGTCATTGGATATGTGTTATTCTCTATTACTCTAAAGAAATTTCTTCTCCTACTCTTTCTGGCAGCAACAATTTTCTACTACCTGTATTCTTTTTGCCTAGTACTCAGATTCTGTGAAGGTTGAACTTCAAGTTGCTTTGGAAGAATCTGCATTAATGCTCTGCAAAATTAACTCACTTTCTTAAGACCTCAACTGTTACAGTTACCTGGGAACTAGAGAGCAAGGGCTTTCTGGACTAGAAGAGGATGCATAAGATGACACATGGTTTGGCCTTTACTTGGAAGGAGCAGGAATCACAGAGGTCATGATTACGTGGAGGGGCCAGGGTAGTGAACAGTGTGTTTTGGCTAAGTTACTTTGTACTGCTATGTAATGAGATATAAGCTCAGCCTTGCTTGAGTTTAAATCTCCAGAGTCAACTGTTACAAATTCTGGGATGGGAGGATAAACAGGAAATTCTGTCCTCCCTCCTCTAGTCTGTCAGGGTTCATCAGGAGCACCATTCCCTAGGGCTACAAAAGAAACATCTTGCAAATTGGAAACAAATATAAGTTATTTTCTAGATAGTTCTCTCAACAAATTTGATGAAGTAAATTCTCCTAACTTCAGAAACCTTTGTGAGCATTATGTTTTTAGAGTATCACCAGAGCAAAGAGCAGGAATCTGAGCCGATTAGAGCCTTAGTAAGTAATTTGGGACAGCTGAATTTTCAAATAGCTCAAATTTTATCCAAGCAAGCAGATCAAAACAAAGGAGGTAATATCATAAGTATATTTTATGAAATATTTCTAAAATCATGACATTTATTTTTTCTCTGAGAGCATTCTGAACATAATTGACTTTCCTGATGATGAAGTGTTATTATAAAATATTTAAAACTTTATCAGAAATTTACCCCAAAAGCACAAGATTATTATATATGCTGTAATACTCTGAGGGCCTTCTAAGATTTAGATGACATTTTGCCCCCAAACTAAATGTCCATTATGTTGATTTTTTAAATAGTTTTTTCCCCCTTTTATGAGTTCCATCTGTAGTCATATGCTCGATCTAATGAGGGCCTCTTTATTTATAACTAATATTTCATCTTAGAATTAGCCATGTGCTTGGAACCTAACCAGATAACCAAAATTTGTCAGAGGACCTGTGTAAAAACCATTTTAAGTAGGATACATTGGGTCTACAGGGATTTCCTTTGAGTCAAGGGCACCAGCTTGAACTTTGGGACTCTATTTTGGCAGCCAAAGGCCTATCTGCTTACTTCCTAAGTTCTCAGATATTCCCTGATAGAAGAGGTTACAAGAAGATAGATTCATCCTGGGTAAAGTATTGCTGGATTAGGAAGGTGCAAATGGTGACTAATCACCCAGAGGGTAAGACAATCACCTTTCTGTTATTTGCATTATGGTCTTTGGTAATTTTCCAAAGCTTGTTCAGTTTGAGAAAGTTTCTTGATCTTTTCTCAATGTCATCATGTACATATGTTGTAAGGAATGGCTAATTGATTTAATATGACTTAAACGAATTTTATGCTCCCCCCCCCCTAAATATTCCAAGCCAAATATGTATCCTTTCTAAATTCTGGCTACTTTTTGTTTTCTTTATTATACATAGTCAAAAATTACTATAGTTGCTCTTTCTGAAGGAAGCTACTTGAGTTATAACAAGCAGTTTGTGAATAATTTGAATTTGTAGTTTTAGTTCATTTTTGGACCATGTCAACTAACCATTTGTATTCTATATTGGGCAAAGCAAAAACGTTTATCAGAACAAGTATTTATTCTGTTCCCTATGAGACTGCATTAAATTTCAATCTCTCTAGAGAATTTGACTGACTTCTTCAGGCAGTTTAGGTTGAAAATTATCATTCAGCCACAGAATGTAGTCTGGTTATATGTTAAAATGTATGTCACTTTGAAAAACACTGAGAACATCAAGATTGCAACTAAACTACAGCACAACCATCAAGAACCACCTGAAAGCTGAACAGAAGTCCTACAACTAAGGATATAAAGAAGAAGCCACATGAAGATTGGCAGGATGGCTGGAGACATGGAACAGTCTGTTCCCACACCCACATGTGGCAGATAAAAGTCAGAAGGGATATCTTGGCTGCGGAGGTCCCCTGAGAAGTGAGGAGTCTCAGCCCCACCAGCCCAGGGTTCCAGTGCCAGGGAGATAATTCCCCTTAAATTCTGGTTGTAAAAACCAGTAGCGATTGTGGCTGAGTTAGATGGAGGGCTTCTGGAGTCCCAGGCAGTTCCTCTTGAAGAGCCCATGCACCAACTTACTTGGACTCACTCCCTCTGAGATCCAGTGCTGGGGCAGCAGCCAGAAAGATACCAGGGATATATGGGGAGAAACTGAATTGTTTGGCATCAACACGAGAGCTGGAGGGGCAGTTTTCTCCAAGACAAAAGTGCTGGCAGAGGTCACTGTTCCTTTTCTGAGACCTCCCCTACAGAACCAGCAGGTGGGCACCATATTTGAGTCTCTATCAACCAGGCTCACAGTGTTCATCCCACCCTGGTGATCTCCTGAGACCCCATCCTACCCAGCTGTTTCCAGTGGCTCATGCTTCAGACTTTCCTAAAATCTCTAAAAAAACCCAGCATCTGGTCTTAGCATGCCCTGTACCTCTCACTAAGTGGCCACAGACCCGGCATTAGCAGCAGTTAGCCATCATTTGTAGTTTGGCCTCTCCCGGGTGCTTCAAAGCCCAGCAAAAATATCAGCCATCCTCATATAGCTTTGTAGCTCATGCTGATAGCCCTGGGCAGAACACAGGTGGTGGCTGACCTTGTCCTTCACCTCCTGGGAGGCTCAAGAGCTAGCACACTCAGTGGACAGTTTCAGACCATGTCCAAGTACCACCTAACAATCTCCACAAGTGACATACTCAAGGGGTGAACTCAGCTGGCACCAGAGCCCACTGAAATTAAGTCCTACTTTGTGGGATGGGCCCCTGCACAGCTGGTCTTCCATGGTGGTCACAGCCAGTCCTTGCAACCAATCAGCCTGGGAGTAAATCCCTCCCATTGGCTTGTCAATAGCAATCAAGGCTCAACTACAATAGGAAGGTGTACACTGTCCACATGGTGGGGGTGGGAGGAGAACATACCTGGAGTGCCCAATTCAGGTGCATGGGGAGGCTGAGCCATTGTCCCTATAGGACACCTACTATATTATGCCACTCTACCAAACCCAGGAGACATAGCAGCTTTACCTAGTACACAGAAACAAACATAGGGAAGCTTCCAAAATGAGGAGACAAAGAAACAATTTCAAAGTGAAAGAACAAGAAATAAATGAATTAGAGGCAAGCACTCTAACAGATACAGAGTTCAAAACAAAAATTATGAAGATACTCAAGGAACTTAGTGAGCACTTCTACAGCATAAAAAAGGAATAGATACCATAAAAAAGAAGCAGTCAGGAACGAAAGATACACTAACTGAAATGAAGAATAATTTACAGGGGAATCAACAGTAGAGAAAATGAAGTCGAGAATCAAATCAGTAATTTGGGATACAAGGAAGCAAAAAATACCCAATCAGAACAAAAAATAGAACAAATAATTTTAAAAATGAGGATAGTTATTTCTGGGATAACTTCAAGTGTACCAACATTTACATCCTGGGTGTGCCAGAAAGAGAAGAGAGAAAGAACTTGCAAACCTACTTGAAAAAATAATGACACAAAATTTACCTAACCTGGTGAAGGAAATAAACATATAAGTCTAGAAAAATGCAGAATCCCAAACAAGATGAACCCAAAGGGACCCATACCAAGACTCATCATAACTAAAATGTCAAAGGTTAAAGACAAAGAGAGAATCTTAAAAGCAGCAAGAGAAAAGCAGTTAGTCACCTACAAGGGAGCTCCCATAAGATTGTCAGTTGATTTCTCAACAAAAGCTTTGCAGGCCAGAAGGGAGTGGCAAGAAATATTCAAAGTGATGAAAAAAAGGACCTACAACCAAGTTTACTCTACCCAGCAAAGCTATCATTTAGAATTGAAGGACATATAAAGAGCTTCCCAGACAAGAAAAAGCTAAAGGAGTTCATTACCACCAAACTAGTATTACATGCAATGTTAAAGGGTTTTCCTTAAGAATAAAAAAAAAGATAAAAATATAAACAATAAAATGGCAATAAATACATATCTATCAACAATTGAATCTAAAAAACAAAATAAACAAACAAGCAGATCAGAAACATAGTTATAAACACAGAGAACATTTTGATGACTGCCAGATGGGAGGGGAGTTTGGGAGATGGGTAAAAAAGGTGAAGGGATTGAAAAATACAAATTAGTAGTTATGGGAATGTAAAGTACAGCATAGGAATATAGTCAATAATATTCAAATAACAATGTATGGTGTCATACGGGTACAAGATTCATTGGGATGATCATTTAGTAAGTTATGTAATGTCTAATCACTGGGGTGTTACTTGAAACTAATATAATATTGTATGTCAACTGTAATTGAAAAGTAAAAAATGATTTGAAAAAAACAGGGAGTAACAAGGGTGGTTTTCTAATTTTTTTTTTCTTTTTTAATTGCTTCTTTTTGTTTTGTTTATTTTTGTTTTCAAGAGTGCTTTCTGAAATAGTCAAATTCATGTGATATAACCAGGGTCAGCTTGCCCCTGTCACACCCTTGATAGTTTATTAACACAGGAACTGAGCTGCCATTCCATTTTTGTTATGTTTATGCTTAATAACTATATTCAAGTGGTGATCCTCCCTCTAATGTGGCTGCTTGGGCAATCTGTCAATCTGCCCTTAGCAGTAGCTGCTAATATTTAGCTGTAATTTTAGGCTAAAAATTGTTTTCTATTTAAAAGTTACACAGGCTTACTGAACAAAATTTAAAAAAATATAGAAAAAAAATGTATTCACAGCCTTTACTCCAGAAGATAATCAAGGCTTTAGTAAAGTACACCTCTGTGTACACACACATACACACATGAGCACACACATGATGTTTTAAACTACGTCTTTCTATACATGGTGAGTTTTATGTTGTTTTTTAGTATTAGGAAATACACACTAATTATAAATAACTGAGACATAATTATAGTTGTTATGATAAGAAAATGTTAAACTCTTTACTTTGAAATGAATGCAAGAATTTTACCCAGTGTTGTAGATCCAGGAAAACTTGAGGAAGATCTTTCAAACACAAGATGGTTCCCAAGGTTTTGGATGCCCTTCCATAATGTAATAGATTCCAAATTGTAAAATACCAATGCAATTAAAAATTTATTTATTGATTTGAGAGAGAGAGAGAGGATCGGAGGGAGACACACATACACACACACAAAAGGAGGGAGGAAGGAAAGGAGGGGGGAGGGAGAGGGAGAGAGAGAGGGAGGGAGGGAGAGAGAGAGAGAGAGAGAGAGAGAGAGAGAGAGAGAGAGAAAGAAACAGACATGGCTTTGTTGTTCCACTTATTTATGCATTCATTGGTTGATCTTATATGTGCCCTGACTGGGGATTGAACCACAACCTTGGCATATCGAGATGATACTCTAATCAACTCAGCTACCTGGCTAGGGCCAATGCACTTGTAAAAGGGTCAGACAAAACAGGAGAAAAATAAATGTCAATCCAAAACTGTATCTGTAGAAGTTGAAATGCTCCCAAAGTGAGCAGAGTCAGTCTACCAAAGCAAAACCAAAATGAGGTGAATATTCAAGTATTCAGACAAAAATGCCTGTTACTAAAGCAAACCACAAATATTTGCTTAGCATCTACCATGTCCAAGATCCTGATTATGCAAATACTAGGAGTGCCGGACAACTGCCCAGTCTTTTACTAGTATGCTTCTTTGTCTAACTAGATACACCTGCAGTTTTCCACATGGGATTCCACTTTTTGGTTTTGGCTGAAGTGTGCATTTATACTGATGGATAGAGGATATTAAACAGGCTCTTAACTGGAAGGTATCTCACTTGACTTCAACATGAAGTCTATCTTGTGAGATTGATTAGGGAAACTTAGGATATTTTAACCCATATGTATATATTATCGACTACTGCAGTGGTCAAAACCACTTAGGATTCCTGTCTGCCACTTATGTAGATCTTAGAAAAAATTTCCTTGAACCTCAGTTTCTTCATGGGTAGCACAGAGGTCTTACCAATAACCTCACCTCATGGTATTCTAAAAACAAAATGAGATAGTACAGTGTTCAGGGGAGAGAGGACTCTCAGTAAATGACAGCTCTTATTGTACACCTGAAAGAGGCTACTCAGAAACTGACTCCCTCATTGAACTATGGGATGAGATGAGAATGAGGTTCAAAACATGGCTTTTCTTGTGTGGCTACATCACGGACATTGTTTATCAGAGGATACAAGCTCTAGTTCACTGCGGTTCATTCTTAGTGGTCACTGGAAAATTTGTGCCAATACAAGTACACACACAGGTAACAATGGCCTACGTGTGACCTGAACAGAAACATGGCACTCAGTATTGGATGAAGCATTCTCATAGTCTGCCTTGGGCCTGGATCCAACTCTCACTTTGTCCTCTCGCATGTGGGCCTCCTAACCTGAGCATGCGTGTCACCACACACTCTCCTATAGCCTGTGAATTAATGTCCAAACAATGAATTGAACATCTGAGAAATACACATGCTTACAAGGGGTATACCGCACAGCTGTGGAGACATGGTTGAGAGGCTCAATCATGACTGCCACTGCTGTGTGATCTTGAAGTCACTTAACCTCCCTGACTCTTGGTTCCCCTCACCTGTAAAGGGAGATAACAACAGTTCTACTTACAGAGTTGCTAAAAGTTAAATGTGACCATGCACTTTGACTGTTTAGCCCAGTGCCTGGCATATAAAGAAGATTCACTAAATGTCAGCTTGTGTTATTATTGTTGCTGAGAAAGTCAACACACCCCCTTGAACAACCGTTCAAACACTTAAAGAAAATGAATTGTCCTTGGACTCAGGCCAGGTATTTGAAAGGGTTTATAAATGTCACTCATCTCCTGGCCTAAAAAACAAAAGTTAATTCTAATACAAGTATCTTGACCACCTACCCCCTTGATGTTGGTAAATTGTTCAATAAGCACTTGGGTAACAGATGCAAAGTTAATAAGAGAGGTCTATAATTAACACACACTCACATGGACACTCTAAAAATAGGTTACCAAGGAAAGTCTTCTTATTAGGCCATGTGATCAAGAATTAATTGGTTAATGTCTATATAGCCCAACTGTATATAAAGAAATATATGATTATTATAATTATGGAGAGCACAGTTCAAATTCCACTTCAAGTTCAAAGAGTAGTCATTTCTACATCTAAGTATAGACGCAAATATTTAACTGTATAAAAATACTTATTTTAATGCTATTTCAAATGTTTAATAAGTATCACTCATCTCTCAAGTTTTACTTTTTCTCTTAAAAGGTCTTAAATGATGCAAAAAATCATAATTCCATTACTTTAATGTTTTTATTTTTTTAAAAAATTTGGTCGTAGAAAGGGAAGAGGAAAAATTTGAGTATAACATGCAGAAAGTGTCGCATTAACCACAGTGCACACTAGTGGGTGGTTAAGGAGCAGGTGATTTAAATTTATCAAAAGCCAAGTTTACATGGAGGAAAGAACAACGAATAAGGCTGGATTCCTAGCCTCCCAGTTGTATATATTACCTGAGGTAGGAGAGATGGATGACTACATCAATATGTGGTAAGTTGTAAAGATCAAAATAATGTAATATAACAGACCAGATTTTTTGAGGGCATTCAGGAAGATCATGGAGATAAAATATCGCAGTTCAATAGATCAATAGACAGCAAAGTTGAGATGGGCCATGAAGAATGAATATCACAGTTCAACAGGTGGCAAAAGTTGAGATGAGAATGAGGGAAAGCAAGGCAGATGTCCCAGTATGAACATGCATGGTATGTTCTAAGAGGGGCTCATTGTGTCTCAAAGGAAGGAGTGAAGGGGAGCAAATGGTTGTAAAGTAGGAAGCTAGGTTGGCAAGGGTCTTGAATACTCTAAGGAGTTTGAACTTATTTTCTAAAGGTTTTATTAACTTAAAGCTTTAAATAAAGTTTTTATTAACTTAATTATTCAGATCCATATACTAAAATTTTTTGTCTCATCTCTCCAATGTTCAACCACACAAAGCTTATGAACATTTAAATTTGTTTCTAACAATTAATAACCAGGGAATTTCATAATAAAGTTCAGATTTCCAGATTCTCTTGAAAAATCAAAAGACTTGGCAATGGTGGACCAGTTATTCTCAATGGCAACAGTTGGCAACAGAACCAAGAGAGGTGGCTCCCTCCATATGGCATGTGTAGTCCAGGTGCCTCTTCTATCTGCCACATTCCTCTCATCTGCCTAGGGACACTATGTATTTGGGTTTCTGCCTTCTGTTTTAAAGACAGGTCTTTTCTCACCAGCAAGAATCTTTCTGCCATTGCAGATAGCATGAATTCACTTAAATGAGTTAATTCATATTGATTATCTGTGGCCTCTTTTGCTAATGCATTACTCTCCCCCTTTTTTGGTACTCATGTAAATAAATTTCCCATTTATTCCTTTATTTAAGAGTGAAGGTAAGTACTTTCAAGTAAAGTGTATTTGAGTTGAAAATGCAGGTATCGTCTGTGAGGAGCCCAGGATGAACATGAGGTAAAGAACATTCCCTATGGCAAGATTTCTCAACTTCAACACTATTGACGTTTGGTCTGGATAAATCTTTTTTTTAAAATATATTTTATTGATTTTTTACAGAGAGGAAGGGAGAGGGATAGAGAGTTAGAAACATCGATGAGAGAGAAACACCGATCAGCTGCCTCCTGCACACTCCCCACTGGGGATGTGCCCGGAGCCAAGGTACATGCCCTTGACCAGAATTGAACCTGGGACCCTTGAGTCCGCAGGCTGACGCTCTATCCACCGAGCCAAACCGGTTAGGGTGATAAATCTTTATTATAGTGTGTGTGGGAGGGGGTGGTGGTGGCAAGGGAGCTGTCGTGGCCACTGTAGAATGTTTAGCAGCATCCCTGAACTCTCCCTACTGGGTGCTAGTAGCACTCCTAGCTGTGATCATCTAAAACAGCGGTTCTCAACCTGTGGGTCGCGACCCCTCTGAGGGTCAAACGACCCTTTTACAGGGGTTGCCTAAGACCATCGGAAAACACATATATAATTACCTATTGTTTTTGTGATTAATCACTATGCTTTAATTATGTTCAATTTGTAACAATGAAATTGGGGGTCACCACAACATGAGGAACTGTATTAAGGGGTCGCGGCATTAGGAAGGTTGAGAACCACTGATCTAAAAAGTCTTGGACATTGACAAATGTCTTCTGGGGATCAAACTAGCCTCCAGTTGAGAACCACAGTTCTATGGGGATGAGGGTTTGCAGGAAAATAAGCTCTGGGTGGGAGAGTGGTGTTCTGCTGGGAAATGGACAGGATGATGCCTCATGCCTCCCGCTCTAACTTCTGCCCCATGCGCCTCTCCATCCTGCCAGAGGCAAAGGCTGCCCCAACCACAAGGAGGTGGAATAGCCAGGCGGCCTCAGTGGGATGCCAAAATAAGTGCCAAAGGCCTCTCTGGTTTGTGGGAACCTTCGAATACCCCCATGGATGGAACAGCAGTCAAGGCTTTTGTCTCCACGTGCTCTCTGACTGATGTAGTTGAGGGAAAGAAGCAGGGATTTGCATGATTTACACGCAAGATTCCAACCTGCCCATTCACAGACCCTGGCCAAGTGCGGTGTCAGGATGCCTCTGAGGACAGAAGAAGCCTCTTCTGCACAAGGCAGTGCGAGGTCGTCTGGGTGTCGCCAGGGATGGCATGACTTGCTAATGCCTGGGAGGTTGGAAGCAGGCCAAACAAAGTCTCAAACACTTCCGACCACCTTCCAGGGCTTCCTGGCCTCCAACTCTAAGGCGTCTGCCATCTAAGTTCACGCATCTGAAAGCCTCTTTCATTTTTCCTGTAATACACATTTACCTAGAATCTAAGCATGACTGTTCTAGTAGCAAACTGTCAGCATGAGATTTTGTATGTTTTCCTAGAATAAGTAAAATGAAAAGCTTCTTTTTTTGTGTGGGGGAGGAGTGGGCAGTTGTTGAATGACAAAGCCAAGAAGTAGGTAAAAGTTGACTGCAGAGTTTTGATATTTTTTTCAGATGGATTTCAGGTTGGATTGGTTTTGCGCTAAGAAAAAGCTATCAAGATTATGGCATTTCCTGGAGTGTAAAATAGATAGGCTGATGATATGACTTACAAAGTTATATTTTTTGCGGTTAGTGTCTTTTCACACCTTTTTCTTCTGGCATATAGAATCTATTTCTCTGTGGTGAGAGATATCATATATAGGAAATTGGTCGAATTAAATTAATCAATGAAAGTGGCTTTTTGCAACCCTTCTCAAAAGAAACCAAAGGCTTCATTTTCCCTCCCTCCCTCCCTCCCTCCCTCCCTCCCTCCTTTCCTTCCTTCCTTTCTTCCTTCCTTCCTTTTTACAAAATCCAAGTCTTCTGAAGGATGCTCAGCAAATACACAGTAGGTGCTCAATATGGTTTAGCCTAGAGGTTGCCAACTGGTGGTCTGCGGACCACTGGTGGTCTGTGAAGTCCGAAAGGTTGGCAACCGCTGGTTTAGCCTATGTCAACAGTGAGTCTGGTCCTCAGGACACTTTGGGGACAGGGGTGGATGGTTAAAAGTGAAAACAGGACAACAGCAAAGAGAAACGACAATTGGTCTCCTTATTCACTAACTAATGAGTAAATGAAACAGCAGTCACCCACCAAAACAGAGATCCTGTTTACAGTAAGGGCAGCTCAAAAGGGTGAGCCGGCTTGGACAGGGGGAGGATGAACAATACAGGGGTAAAAGAGGGACAAGGACAAGGAGGGTTTTGAGTAAGTTAAACCTACTGGTGACAAAGAATGGGCAGACAGCAGGGCTGGGCAGCTGAAGCATCCTTTTATTCACCAATCAATGGAAGCCATTCAGACCACTATGGTTTGATTTAGCAGATATTAACTGCAGCTAAAGAGATGCAAATACGTCAGCGAAAGGAGAGCAAGATAAACAGGAGAAACCCACACTGGCAAAAAAAAAAAAAAAAAAAATCCAACCACAGAGAAGAGAACACAGACTGACATTTAAAGACCAGATTAAAAGGATAGGAAAACCAGAGAAACTAAGACTATGTGAGCATGACATCCTCAGGCAGCAGGGAGGGAAGGGGACAGATCCAAGGATCCCCTGCTTGGTAGACTCAGAGGAAAGAGAGAGGATACCTGATCATGGACCACAGGTTACACAAATACCGCACAAGCACGTCGTAAATATTTGCCGACTAACTAAACATAGAGGAAAAGTTCTTTCCTTTTTGGATATGACGATAACAAGCTTTTTATACGATAGATACCGTATTAACAAGTTGTCGCCCTTTGGAGATGCTAAAACGCATGGAAAGCTTTAATGACGATTCTTCAACAGCTATTTAGAGAAATTTCCATGAGCCTCATCTTGTACCCCCGACGCTGGTCCTGTCATAGATTCAATTAGGGGGTCACGTTATAGTAGCTGGAGCACTGGAGTGAGAGTCAAGAGACCAGGGTTCTGAAATTGGCTTTGCTGTGAAGTGTGCGACGCTGGGCCAGCCACTTAACCTTTCTGAATTTCCCTTTCCTCTGCAGTAACGGGAACGGGCCTGGGCCAGATAACTCTCAGGACCCTCTTAAGATCTTACGCATGCGATGAAGTACATTACCATGTTAATCACTGTTAATCACGTATTCCGGCTCTGTCTCCATCCTGCCTTGTGCCCAGGGTTGAATGGCAGATAAAAGGACCCTCACTCCTCTTTTCAGGAGGGAGGAGGGGCAGGAGGAAGGAGAGGAACTTCGATGTGCCTCTTGCAGGGAGACCCCAGGGAGACCCCCAAACAACAGGGAGAGATTTTCACAATACTCAGCATGAAGGGACCCTGCTCTGTTGGCTGCTCTCAGAGTCTGAACTGAATTCATCGTGACGGCGAATTTGAAGTGGTTTCCTGTGTTTTCCTGTGCGCTTAAAGAATACTGAAACGTGACCCCCTAATTGAATCTATGACAGGACCAGCGTCAGGTGCATTTGGGTCTCTGTGCTTACTCTTAGCTGGAATTTCTCCCCTTTCTATGTAAATACAAATAATGATATAAGTGGATCTTTTGATAAAAATGTCTGGCCTAGTTACTGAAGAGCTAAACGGGCCTAACACATCACTGGCAGCACTTCTTAATCTGGTAACACTACATGTGTACTCCTCGCCTCACTCTTAGATAAAGCAGGGGGAACACTGTGGCAGGGGAGCAGGGGAACTGATCCTGGTCCTTAACCAGCCACAACTTATCCTGGCCCTGGGATTTATTCTCCCAACCACCAGATCTGTAAAGTAAACGGATTGGAGTAGGTGGCTTCTGAAGTTGCTTGTGCCCTACAAGCTAAGGGGCTGCTGTTTTTAGCGATGTCACCTCCCATGATCAACATTCTGCTCCCAACTGGGGAAGTTATCAAAACTCACTCACCAGAACACTGTGCCAACACATAAACTGTCCTCACCGTTTTTCTGTTACCTTGTTAAAAAGTAACAATCCTTGCAAAAGTATAGGGTGTGAGGGTAATTGATATAAATAGAACCATATCCTGACTTAAACATACCAGAGGATCCGCAGCTGTCAGGAATCCTAGCACTCGGAGATGCGGGGAGGGAGGTCCAACCTCTATGTGCCCTCCATGAGCTTCCACAGGTCTGCAGAAAAGATACTAGGTGTACTCTCCTCTGTTCCTCAATACCCGTGATTTGAATTTCAGGATCCTAAAGTTGAGTAGCTTTAAATGTAGAAAGAAGTGCAGCTATTGGGTATAAAGTGGATGCATTTGTTGCAAAGATGCTGTCTGCATTTCTCATGGCCAATCCAGGGCAAGAAGGAGGATGACTTAGAAATGTGTATGTCAAGGAGCAGGAAGAAACCCGTGAGAAACCAATCACAAAAATGAATATGATATCTCATGGTTGCATAGTCTTTCGCAGCTTTTCCCAAAACTTGAGTAATTTGGGCATATTCCACCACAAGACGTGCGGGGAGTACAACCAAAAATGTATAATAAGCTAGCAGCTATTACAGAGAGCTGGACTGTCCTGCCTTTATCATTGGTAGCCAGACAAAAAGAGTGGCATTTAAGTCATGCCCCTTCCCACCATTTTAAATCTATCTATAGATATCAATAATCAAAATACATCATGAAGCTCTTGCTGATGGGCCAGGCACCTTAAATATATTATCTCACTGAATTCTCAAAACAATCCACTGTGTAAATGATGGTAGAAAAAGACTTGGCTTTGGGTGGTGAGCGCAGGATGCAGTATGCAGATGGTGCGTTACCAGCAATTTCAATCCGTGTGCCGGAAGAATTTTTAAAACATGCAATAGCTGACTATTTAGTCAGGAAACACGGACCTCTTTTCCCTTAGGTTGTCAAATAAAAATATGACAACAGCCAATACAACAATAGCTGTCGGTGTGAATGCCCTGTTTTGAACCATAAATGTATAGGTCATAAAACAGAGTTGCATCTTATTGGTCACATCACATAATAAGGTTGTGTCTGATGGGTTAATTCTTGGTACCCAAAATCCTTACATACAAGTATAGGCACTTGATTATTTTTTTAAAAAAGTCACTTTGGAGCAAAAAGGGCAGGTAATTACTATTTTTTTCGGTAAATCAATAAAAATTACATCATTTTTTTGGTGGATTGGCAAAAAATATATATATTTTGGTGCGCTGCAGAATTTCAGTAATTAGTTTAAGTGTGCCATGAGATGAGAAAGGTTGAAAATTGCTGTGTTTTAGAGTTGTATACTTGAAATCTGTATGGTTTTATTAATCAATGCCACCCCAATAAATTCAATTAAAAAACCCCAATCAATGCCATGGTTATCCTCGCTAGCCAGTGAGGGCTCAGTGAGTTAAGCAGCTGATCCTTTGATAAAGAAGTCAAATCACCTCTATTCTGGATAAGTCTGCCCAGTGCCGAGGGTCTGTTTTGACTACATGAAGGAGAAACGACCTGAGAGGCAGCTGGCAGGAATCCTTCCTTCTTCACGGTTTGGGCATGAGTCTCGACTAACATACATAAATTACCAAGCATATCTTAAAATAAACGTGTGCTACAGCAACTCCAATTCAAACAACCCTCGCCAATGTAATAATTACACTGGCTGTGACATGAGCTTAGCCGAGAGTGCATTTTTATTTTAACAAGCTTGAGTAAGTGCATGAGTGTGGGCTGAGCTTTCTGCTCGATAGTCAATACTTGAAAGCAGGCTCCAACCTTTAATTTAAGCATTCGCTTGTAGCACCAACAGGGCCACAGGGTTGCCAGTATCAAAGACGCACTCCTCCACCCTTTCATGGCCCCGCTTCTGTAAGCAGCGTGATTGAACTGCGGCACCACGGAATCTTGTTTTCCCTCCTCCTGGCAGCGCAAGCCAAAACACCACTGCCCCCTTCATCTCAGCGACATACTAATGAAGTCCCGGAATCAATTTATAACAAGCAAAGTACAAAAACCCATTGAAGGAGTCTTGCGGTGGATGCCTTTCAGATCTCTCTCAACTGCACCCGAGCTGCAGTGTCTGCACAGAAACCCAAATCATACCATAGAAGGGTCTTTTGCTATACCCAAAAAGTTGCACCCGCCCGCCCCCCCTGCCCCCCCCCCCCCGCAAGTAATCGCTCCTAATGATTCCACAAGTCACAAGTCTTAAAAATGTTTGGCAACATCCTCAGTGGCTCCCTATCACCTTCTGATGAAAGAACAACCCCTTCCAATGGCAGCCAGGGCCTTTCATGGTCTAAACCCCATGGGCCTCCTCCAGCCGCCTCATTTCCTATGGTCCCTACAGGCCACACTGAACTACATGCCATCCCCAAAGCCCCCTCACTCGCTGTCTAGCCTTTGAGAACTGTCACAAGCTCTACCCTTTGTTGGGAATGCCTTTCTTTGCTTCAGAGTTCAGCCAGGCCTTCACCTCCCCCAGAAAGCAGTTTCTAACCCTTCATTCTGTCCAGGGCTCCTCCTGTGTGCTCCCCTCACATTTTGTACTTTGCTTGTCCGGCACTTACGTTGTGCCATGCTTTCAGTCCCACCTCGGGTCCTCCCTCACTGGCCTGTGAGCTCCTTGAAGGCAGGGCTACCTCTTCACCTCTGTGGTTCTAGCACTTTGTACAGTGCCTGGCCCACAGTGAATGCTCAATAAATACCTGTTTTTCTTTGGCCTCCCTCCACTCCACCACAGTGTTCTGAAAGAGCCCCAACCCCGATTGGGTCAGCATAGCAAGGAGGTTAGAAACAGCCTTGGAGACAGAAAGGCCTGGCCTGCCATGGCAGCTGCGTGCTGGCTCTGAGATCCCAACAGGTTGTGCTGCCACCCTGAGACTCAGCTTCCTGCTCTGTAAAAACGGGGATGAAAGGCTCCCAGGAGTGTTAATAAACGTGGGAGTCCATTTCACAGTGTTTGGCACAGAGGAAACACTTTAGAAATGACAGGCTTCCAACATGTATCACTGCTGACAGTGGCAGGGCTTGGATCTTGCAGAATTAGAAGCCTCTTACATCATGTGATGAGAAACATCAAAAAGTGCCCCTTCCATCAGCCCCCATCTGTCCAGATCACACAAGTCATGTCTTTGGGCACCGGCCAATGCTCCTGTAAAATCGCCAATGTGCACCAGCCGAGATAAGACTGGATGAAGTCATTACCCTGACTTCAAACTCATGTACCTGATGGATACCACTCCCCATGGGAACACGATGATGATGAGATTAATCACACCTACCCAGTGACTACTATGTGCTAAATACCTGTTACAGGCGAGACATCGTAGGAAGTGCCTTCTCTGTGTTACATCCTACTTTCCAAAACCCCTCAATATTATTATGACTTTCATTTTACAACTGGAAAAAAACGAGGATGGGAGAGGTTACGTGACTTGCCCAAGATCCTTCAGCTAGAACGTAGCATTTCTGGACTTAAACCTTATAGTTGGAAAAATTTCCAAACCCATACATGCTCTTACACCTAGGTCAAATTTCTCAGTCTCCTTCCTATTCATTTCTCTCAGGTCACCTGGAAGAACGAGAAGAAATGGGACACCAGATGAAACCCTGAGTTAGGGGAGAAGGAAGAGGAAGCGGTCTGGGCAGGTGTGCTGCTCCATCTTTACGTGGTAGGGGGGCAACTCTGCCCTCGGCTGCTAACCCAGGAACTCTGAGAACACTGCGGAAGGAGATGATGGACTTTGAAATCACAGCCTGTTTGCCTGAGGCCATCCGTACCCAGGGCCAGAACCTGTAGAGAGAGCTAAAAAGTACACAGAGAGCATGAAGTCTTAGAACTTCCTATTCCTAGTATAATATCACCACAGCCTCTGATCCATTTTCTCCCCCTACCTTCCTTATAGGTCATTCCAAAGCCAATGTGAGAGAAACAAACAAACAAATAGGAAAAGGAAAGCATGAGACTGTGATCAGGCCTCCATGATACAGTTACCGTGCTATACACACACGTGGAGTATACAAAGCCTTTAGGTTCCCTTCTGCAAGGTCGTAGATTCAATTTTATGTTTGTGAAGTGGCAGTAAAAGGCATTGAGAATAAACAAAATGTGTGTTAAACGACAGTGAAAAATTCCAAAGCCGTGAGTCTAGAGAATACTTTCAGTACCGGGAGTGCATTGTTTACCAAAAGAGTAGAATAGTAAGCTTTATATTGAAGTGCAACATACACTCAGAAACAGGCCCAAGTAATAACTGTAAGCTTGATGGATTTTCAGAGTGAACAATCTCAGATCAAGGGGGAAAAAGCCTTTCAGTTTTTTAGTAGTTTTCTATACCTGGGTCCAAACTAGAGAATCATGCAAAACTTCATGCATAAAATGTATTATTTTAAGTACAGTTAGCAGAAACATGCTAGGAAGTTAATAAAACACACTGCCTGAAAAGATCCACTTGACTTCACAGGGGATCATTATCCTGGAAATGTGAAGAAAGTTTTGTTTTGTTTTTGACCATGAATAGGCACATAGTTATTTCTCTAACCCTTTTCACAAAGGTTAGCACTTCACCTTCCCAACAGCCTTTCTGAGGAGAGAGGATGCTATCTATCTTTGTTTCCTTCCTCTCCACTCCCATCCTTCCCCACATTGTCATCCTGAGTTGTTCTGAAACTAGGCCATCTCACTCCCCCTGGCTCTCCTGATTTTGGGCAGATCCAAGAGGAAATGAGGTGCTTTCTCTCAGGGCCAGGCTAGCTGTGGGCCACTACACAACCTCTGTTTACACAGTGAGTGTGTTTCAGCCGGCACCTTAAACTGACTAGTAAAACCATCCTGGAGGGGGCTGTCTGGATACTCGGACACTGATCGGACTTCAGGGGCACCGGCTCCTCTCTTAGTCACAAGAGCCAGGAGCGGCCTTGGAAATACAGAATGTGCCAAAACGCATTTGCTCCCACTCAACTGACAGCCGACGGACAGGAAACCAAATGAAACCAAGACCTGCGTGCCACTGATTTGATAATAACCAAGAGGCGATGGCCCTGCTACAAAGGGGAATGTAAATGTCTATATGGTAGATGCCAACAAAGCGATTATAAAATTAAGAACAAGTGTTTGAGCATTGTTTTCTAACTATACATTGTTTTTCACAAGAAATTTCAGGGAAGGTTGGACTTTCATACATTTAATTAGTATAATGGAACTGCTTCTGACAAGGCCACTGAAGTTATTGGAAGGTACTCTCGGTGCGGACAGATATCTGGGCAGAACTCTTCCCTCTGGGGCGAGCGTCTGAGGGCATGTGAATGACAGGCCTCAGGTGGAGAAGGTCCCATCACTTGCAGGATGGCAGGGCTGGAGGGCTGTCTGTCACTACACACAGTGATAAAAGTCCCTCAAGTGCCCGCAGTAGCGGCCAACAGCTGCATCTACCAGGAGCTGGGACAGCTCTGGAAGTTGTACTAACTGTACAACATAGTTTTTTTCTCAGGACAAATCCAAACTGAAAAGACAAACAGCAATAATTTGAACCACTATTTTTGCTAATGTAGGTTGCAGATGATTAAAGTTACATCGTAAAGCCTCTGTAAACCACCATTTTATGCCAAATCTCTGTGCATTAAAAAAAAAGAAAAAAAAGAAAAGCAACAAAAACTCTGAAAACATAACATCAGCCATGGTTCTGTCTCCCAGGGCTGTTAACAGTGAAGACCTCATAAAGAAAATGGGGATTAGGAAATTTGGTCTTGAATTCATGTTTGAAAGTGATTTGTTTAGTATATAATTCATGGCTTATTTGATAAATCCGTCTAACTGAAAGCCCCTTCTATTGCTACCTTGTGCTCTGTCACAAAATCTTCCATGTCTCACAGAGTAAATTGTAGAGCAATGATTCTCAAATGTCCTGACGTCCGGATACTTTTATGCTATTATGAGCCCCAAGGAACTTTTATTTGTATGGGTTCTATATCAATAATTACTGTGAAATAAAACTGAGAACATTCAAAAATATTTATATAGAATTAATTTTAAAATAATAGCAATAACTCATTACATATTAACATAAATTACTTTTATGAAAAATAAGTATATGTCTGATAAAGAATAAAGACAATGGCATTATTTTACATTTTTACAAATCTCTCGAATAGAGAGGTGAATTCTCACATATGCTTCTGCATTCAATCGCTATGAGGGTTTTTTTTGGTTGAAGGTTATAAAGAAAATCTGGCCTCACACAGAGATGTAGCTGAAAAGGGAGGAACATTTCAATAGTCTTTTCAGATAGTTTTGGGTATTTTTGTTTGAGACTTCACCAAAATTCAACAAGTTAAACAAGATTCTTAAAGGTTAGCTGGAATATAAAATCTGAACCTGAATCAGTAACTTTTTGTACTCTGTAACATTCAAGCATGTTGGTATATTCTGCATCTTGAATGAATCTTTTACCCATATTTTTAACGTATTTTTTATTTATTTCAGAGAGGAAGGGAGAGGGAGAGAGAGATAGAAACATCAATGATGAGAGAGAATCACTGATTGGCTGCCTCCTGCATGCTCCACACTGGGGATCAAGCCCGAAACCTGAGCATGACTGGGAATCGAACCATGACCTTCAGGTTCATAGGTCAACGCCCAACCACTGAGCCATACCAGATAGGCTACTTGCATTTTTATAATAGCACGCACTGGTCACTTGGAAGCCATTAGTTCACTGAGTTATGTAGCGCTCCCAGATGGTCACATATGTTATTAATGAATGTGATTATATCAAGTAATCACATTTATTAATATCACCACAAACATCATCAGAAAAGTCTTTAAGTGCTGGGAAGCTGTCAAGTTCATGGAGTTGGATACAAGTGCTTCAAAAATTCCAATATTTGCCTGCAAGCCGGAATTTATTGGCAATAAATACTGCCAATTATTTTTCTTGAAATGACAGGCTCACTTGGTTCATTTTTGAGAAAATGTATGACAGATATACCTAAGTCTGAATAACTGCAGTCAGCCGTTCTAGTAAGTAAAATGGCACTCCATTCAAAAAGCAGCTAGTTCAGCTCTTCGCTCATACAATGGTCCAAGCACTGTTCCCTGGAGACAGACATCCTACTCTGGTGCGGAGCTGAAGTGCTTTCTGTGCCTTATGAGTACTTCCCATTTTGTCATAAAGAATATTAAAAAGACTTGTACTCAAGGGTCAAAATTTAATCAACTTAATAATTTTTACTGCTTCATCCAGGACATTCTCCAGTGAACCTGGCGATGTTTTGTGAGCAGCAAGTCCACAGTAATAAGGAACACAAACCACTACCAGTACAAGTTGGTGTCGCTGCCTTGATTCCGGAGGTGAAGGAATTTCACCCACCAATGCATCGGGCACTATTAATGCAAATTGTCAGCACAGTAAAATAAAGAAAAAGAAAAGAAAAAAAAAGCAAATAGTATCTTAGTGTTGTTATGCAAATCATTTTTATCTTTTGGAACCCCAGAAGGGGCCTTGGGGAACCCCCAGAGGTGCCCGGATCAAGGCTGAGGACCACTGCTGCAGGGGGCAGTGACAGTATAAATCCACTCTCTAATCTGCTCCATGCTCAAGTCCTTGTGGAGTTCACGTAAAGAAGATTTACAAGGTTTAGTTCTGTCTCCACCCTCCTGCCCTCCCAGCTTTAAAAAAAAAAAAAAAAAATTCCATTGTGGCAATGCAACATAAATTGTGTGTACAGAACAAAGAAATTGCAGTACTCTTGACTTCATCAGCATTTTTCTCCCTAACAAAGAAAGCTATTCTAACAAGCTATTGGGAAAACTATCATACATTATAGGAAATAAATACTACATGCTTAGTTCCCCGTCTACCCCATCTAAATCCCAATCCTCCCCAAACCTTTCACTTCGGGGGAATTTTGAATGAGTTCTTAGTAGTGTCCTCAGAAATAATTGGGTGTCCTAATTCAGCCACATGCAAATTAACGCTCCCCTAAAGAGGCCTTATTATAATTTCCAACCCTTGATGTCTACATAATCCCCTATAGTTCTTTAACTTCTTGCTTTCTAACTTCTGTTTACCGATGCACTACTTTTGTCAGCTCAGTATAGCATCAATTAGTAACACAGTTGTGTTTATGAGGGCTCCCTAGAGCCTTGAGAAAGCTGCTTTGTATTTATTAATGACTACACAGAGCACTACTATTTTTCAATAGCATTTAAAAATGAGTAAATTACTGAAGATGAACTAGAAAAGAACTTCAAATTTCAAAGGCAAGCAAAACAAAAAAGCACATCATTTCAAACCACTCAAAATACTTGCATAGTTAATTTTATTTCCAATTTAATATCAAGAGAAGGGAGGAAAAAGTCAAATCCTGTTTGACTTTTCTTCCTGTTCTACTTTTGGCATTTTGGAGTACAGGCCATTTGATTTTGAGAACTGAGGCACAGATCTGGTGATTAATTAAGAGCCAGTTTAACAGGTCTAAATTTCATTATCACACACACCTGTTAAGTAATGTACACCTGAATCAGCAAACATCCACCCACAAGGTTAAAGAATTAAAAAACAAGCAAGCATGAGAGAGAGAGAGAGAGAGAGAGAGAGAGAGAGAGAGAGAGAGAGAGAGAGAGAAGAGTAAGCCCACAAACTTAGAACCAGTATTATATTCTCAAGCATAATTCAAAACCACCAACTTGAACTTGAAATGTATCCAAGATGTACTCTCTTATTTTGTGGATAATTCCCTGTACTACATTAGGTGAAGTTAGAGCTGCCCACACTGGTACAGAATTCGCTACTCAAGGAAACCAGAGAGACCCGTCTCTCCTGCGATGACTCTCTCCTAACCAAACTTAAAGTGATGGGGAGCAATTACAGCACTGGTTTGCCTGCTTTTATATTCGTGGTCATTTATGAAATGAAGACGCTGATCTGCAAAAATCACTTTGCATTCATGAAAGGAGCTCTGGGAGCTCCCCCTGAGCATCTGGCTATGAGGCAGAAATATACCTCAGTGCACTTCCTTTGTCTTGCGCTCCCTCTTTGATGTGCAAGTCACTGGTGGAGTAAGCTGTGATCGCTTTGATGTTGAACTTCTAGATTTTATTGTTACTAGCATGCCTACAAGGGGAGCTGTCAGTCATTTCTCACATCTGAACAACGATGTTTCTTTACGGTACCTCTTTTACGAGCATCAATCCTTAAATACATGTTTTCACATTCCTGCTGATTACCACACTATCTTTGTTGGGGGAGGGCTGTGCTCAAATATAACGACAGCACCCACGTTTTCTGTAAACACCCCGAGGCGTCATCAGACGGCTGGTAACCAGCCTTCTTCGACGAGAGAAGCCTGAGCGCAAAACATATTTCTAGCAAATGAAAACATTCTAAAAATGCTTAAGCCAACTTAACAGTCAGAAGGAGTAGTTTAGTCAATATTTCCCCAAAGCAGCCATTGCAATCACATAGAAACTTCCACGCAGCTTTGAAAGGGATTCAGAATGAAACAGCAGCAGGGGGCTTAGAAAGCCTGCCAGAACTTTTGAGACATCTTCACTCCTCTTAAAACAACTTTGTTTCTCTGCAAGGGTGGAAATAGAACACTTCTGTTCTAGGCCTTTTCGCTTGTGATGAAAACATTGCTTTTGAAATAGATTTCTGCCAAACCGATTATTTTGTTAAACAGTATCATTTTCAGAAGGTGCTTGCTATTATGGATGCAACTTAAGTTAGAGGAAGATGATTGTTCACAATTTTATGCCTGAGGTAAACATGTGGATGTGCGGACAACGTGTGTACAGTTCCTTAAATGGGCTCCTCTTTAGAAATCTCCACTGAAAAGGACAAGGCTCTAATTTCTTTTACCAGCTCCCATCAGATTTACTTTTCAAACTACTTTGTCCCTTCTGGGGCTGCTGAATATTATCAAAACCCACTGGGAGATTCTGCACAAAAAGGAAATAACGCTAAGGTGCTTACATCACGCCATGCTGGTGTATAATGAACTGTTATCTTTCTGAGTAAATGTTTCAATGAAACCCAAGTTCTTAGAGATATGGGTCTCAACGGAGGAAGCACAATGATATTTTTCATGATAGAGCTTAGTGTTGTTATTTTCTTTTTATAAGATGGCAACACAGGAGACACTGTTTCTGCTTGCTAGTAAACGCCAAACAATATGTATTAGGAAAGCCTCAACTTCTCTAGGTTTCTGGCCTGGAATATTCCGTAAGGGATAAAATTACTGTGGTGTGCCATTGTTAAGACTATTCCAGGTTCTCCATTTTTAAACAACCTCCCTTCCCCCAACTGCCTGGGTTTTCAGTCAACCATCAAAAATGGAAAAAAAAGGCTTTGGGCTAGAATTTGATAAATAAGGTATGACTGTAATTTACAAGAACTAAGTCTGGGCATATTGGTTATTAATATTAATGAAAGCTTGCTTGTTCTTTAATTTATTTAAATAGTTGGCAAAAAGAAATAATCTCTTTTTACGTTACATTTTCACCTCCAAAAGGAACTGATTGGTTGACTGAAGCACCTATAGCAACTGGGGGTTGCAACAGGGCAGAAGGAAACCAGAGCCTTTCCAGTCTTGAACAAGAGACTAGAGCCTTTTTCTCTTCTACCAGAAACATTTTCATAGAATAAAGGAACTGGGAAAGTGTTTGATGGGTATCATACCCAACCTTCTAATTTGACAAGTGGGGAAATTGAACAATTGAGGTAACCTGACAATGACTGGATAGCAGACCTTGGACAAGAACCCATACCTTTCCCACCCTACATGAGGGGGTTTCCACCATCCAATGACGTTTCCCTGCATCAGGGGCTGTGACTCATGTGTAAAGTGAGAGTGTTGGACTTTAGGGGGTTTCAACCAGAATCACCTGGGGAGCTTTAAAAAATTACCAATACTTGAGCCCTATCTCAGACCAATAAAATCAGAGCCTCTAGGACAGTGGTTCTCAACCTTGGCTGCACATTAGAATCACCTGGGAATCTTTTTAAAATCCTGATTTCTGGGCCTCATCCTCCGGAAATTATTTCTTTGTTACTAATGTTGTGGCCCCACCCCATAACAAAGAAACAGAATTTTAAAAAATTCCCAGGTGATTCTAATGTGCAGCCAATGTTGAGAACCACTGCTCTAGGAGCACAGCCTGGTCTTACATATTTTTTAAAAGTTCTCTAGACAGTCTAATGTGAGACAAGGCTGAGAACTAAGAGACCAGATGACTGAGTTCCCATCTGGGACTATTGCCTAACATTCACCACTGGCTGGAAAAAATCTTGGATTCTGTTCTCCGATGTCCATCCATGAGGCCATAAACATTTCTAAGGCATTATACTGTTTTTATGTTGGCCTAGCTGTTGTCACTATCTGTATTTATCTAGTTCAGCAATTTTTAAAAATATTTTTATTGATTTCAGAGAGAAAGGGAGAGAGAGAGATAGAAACCTCAATAATGAGAGAGAATCATTGATGAGCTGCTTCCTACACACCCCCAACTGGGGCTCAAGCCTGTAACCCAGGCATGTGACCTTGACAGGAATCGAACCTGGGACCCTTCAGTCCACAGGTCGAGGCTCTATCCAATGAGCCAAACCGGCCAGGACAGCAATTTTTTTTTTTAAAAAATTATTGATTGATTTTAGAGAGACAGGAAGAGACTTTGATTTGTTGTTCCACTTATTTATGCATTCATTTTTTGATTCTTTTATGTGCCCTAACTGGGGATTGAACCCGCAACCTTGGCATATCAGGATAATACTCTAACCCAGTGGTTCTCAACCTTCCTAATGCTGCGACCCTTTAATACAGTTCCTCATGTTGTGGTGACCCCCAACCATAAAATTATTTTTGTTGCTACTTCATAACTGTTATTTTGCTACTGTTATGAATCGTAATGTAAATATCTGATATGCAGGATGTATTTTCATTGTTACAAATTGAACATAATTAAAGCATAGTGATTCATCACAAAAACAATATGTAATTATATATGTGTTTTCCAATGGTCTTAGGCGACCCCTGTGAAAAAGTCATTCGACCCCCAAAGGGGTCGCGACCCACAGGTTGAGAACCGCTGCCTTAGATTGTGAAAAAAATAAGACAATAGCCAACACAACAATAGGCATTAGATGTGAATGGATCAAAATAATAACTATTTTTTTTGTCAGACTGGCAAAAATTATATTTGTGGTGTGCCACAGGATTTTCATTTAATTAGTAATTAGTTTAGGTAAGCCATAAGTCATGAGATGAAAAAGTTTGAAAATCGCTGATCTAGTTCATTTATGCGTGTACTTAGGTATATTGTCTCCCTCCTCCACCAGAATTTACACTCACAGACACCAGAGACGAAGGCCGCTGCCTTCTCTGCTGCCCTGCCCGGCAGCATCACATTTGCCAGGATAATGGGACATCGCACAACACTTTCCAAAGAAAGAGGCACCTGGAGCTGCCATGTGGAAGCTGCCCTCCTCCACAACAAAAGCTGTTCTACTTTTCCTCTCTCACTGGACTAGAAGCTAAGCTGCAGGAAGGCTGCGCTGTATCTGTCCTGTTCAGACTTCGCCACCGTCAGTGCCTAGATGTGGCAGATGCACGCCATGTGCTCAGGGCCTGGGCAACGCCATCTTGTAAGTAAGAAGCAAGGACAGCTTGCAGGGCACTGAAACCTTTACTTTGATGCTGAAAAAAAAAAAGCAACATAAAAAAGACCTCACTGTTTCCACTGGAGTCGGCCTTGACGCCAGCACGATCCCCAGCCTACCCCCACTTAGTGATCACAGTGGTGGCAAAAGCCAGCTCAGAGCTCACCGAGGGCTGTGAGGCCCGAGCTCCTGGCAGGACTTCTGCAGAAAAGGAATAGTGTTTGCAAAGTGCCACAGACACCTCCAGCACCAAGGTAACCTCAGGTCCTCTCCTGTTTGGACCATTTGGAGTAACAGTTGTTGTTTTTGTTGTTGTTGTTGTTTTGTTTGTTTATTTGTTTTTTTGAGCAGAAATTATACTCTTTGTAGAGTGTTCTTTCTTTAAAAAAATATTTTAAATTGTTTTTTTAGAGAGAGAGGAAGGCAGAGGGAAAGAGAGGGAGAAACATTGATGTGAGAGTGAAACATGCATCGGCTGCCTTCTGCATGTCCCCGCTGGGGATTGAGCCGAAATCCCAAGCAGAAACTGAACCTGCAACCTTTTGGTGCACTAGACAACACCCAACCGACTGAGCCACAGTGGACAGATTTAAAGTCTGCCCACTTCCTCCTACTATCTGGTTGATAGCAAGACAAAAAAAAAAAAATAGCCAGAAGAATATCTCAAGTATGTTAATAATAACATCCAAAATAATGGCAGAAATGGTTCCCAATGGACACCTCTTTCACTCTGAAGGAGATTTAAGTGGGCTAGAGGGAAGCTTATGCTCCCCCTAATATTATTACCTTTCCAAGATCCACTTTCCTCACTGGGAAGAGGAGAGGGTGAGAGCAGAGGAGTGGTTCCCTAACCTGCTGATCTTCAGCCACCAGAGGAGCTTTTACAAATTCAAATTCCCTGGCCTCACCTGGACCAGCGGCCCATTGTAAGCAGGGGCCCTGCAAGTGATGGAGAACAGGCATTTATTTTTTAAATGCTCCCTAGTTGATTGTGAAGATCAATGATATTTGGAAACCACTGAACGGCTGGAGGACTCAGTGCCCATCCAGCTCTGACAGGCAAGGACAAGATTTCACAGAGGGAGCCCTGAGGACCATCCAACGCTGAGATGCTTTTCAAATCCACGGCCACCTGGGTCAGGAAGACCAGAGGACAGAAGAGACAGAAGCATCCGGCTCTCTCTGGGTGGGGCTCAGGAACCTGCCTTTGGAACTCTCGGGTTATGGGTTCTACTATAGTAAAGTTTCAGAACCACTGCTTTAGGCAGGATTTTAGAGCCTACCTAGGACTTATTTGGAAGGAAATCATGTTCACACATGAGTATAAGCATTGGCTTTATCCAATTACGTTAACATTTCATTGCCTGTAACAAGCTCTCTGTTGTTTTAAATGGCATGTGGCTCATAGAAACTGCAAACCTATAAGCCCAATAGTCTTAAAGCAGCCTTCTCTGGTTAAGCATAGCTGCCAATTTCTCAGTGTATTTTTTAAATGCTGATTCATGGTTTAAGAGACATGACTAGGAGGAAGTTGTCTCGATCCTATTATAAAACCTTGCAAGTGGCACCTGAATAACCTAGCATGCAGTAGGCGCTTAATAAATATTTGCTCAAACTTATTTTATTACTTATGTCCAGAAGATGCGACATGAGATAAACAAATAAAAGAAAAAAGGAGAAAAAAAACCCTGACAACTGAAAAATGAAAATAACATAACAGTCTGTGAACAAGAGACAATTTCTCACGTGGTAAAAGAATCACACTTCTGGGTGGCGCAGCTGGGAAAACAGTTTGCTTCAAGAACTGACCTGAAACCTAACCACAACACGACCTTATTTCTATGAGGGGAAGGCTTGAACAGCAGGTTTTCCTCACGCTCCCCCTGCCCTTACTTGTTTTTCACGTAAAGAGGCAATTTCACTTTCCAGTGGGAGCAGTGGGCCCTGTCAGCCTTTGCGATCCCCGTCACCGCCCGTCATTATCATGACCCTGGCTGTTCTCGCTCAACTCCGAAGCCTCGCCTACTCAAGCAGTGCAAACGCCACGGAGACCTGCTAGCTCATGCCTCTGGGTAGCATCAGGACAAACGGTGCTGAAGGAAATAGGAAGACCAGTACTTATTTCTTTGATTCCAATACAGAAATCAGATTGTTTTGTGACTTTCACATCATCAAAATTCCACAATTCATTTGTATTACCCATTTCTCCTAAAAATTACACAAATGGATGCATATCACTACTTTGTGCAGTGTTTTAAAGCATAAACCATGAAACGTCCTAAAAACCTCTGAAATATCGATGTTATATCTTTAGCAAGTTGTATATATTTACATGAACCAAATGATTTAATTGTAAGTTTTCAGAACCCAAGGGATTAATAGTTTTGCACCCAAGTTTAAAATTGTTTTATTGCCAAAAATAGCTACAGCAGTTTGCTTCTTTGGAGCTTTTTGGAAGAAAAATGCTTTTGGTTTAAAAAGGGGAAATGCTGGATTTCTCTGATCAAAATGACAGTTTAAATACACACACACATATTTGAGTCCTGGCTGGTATTGCTCAATGATTAGAGTGTCAACCTGAAGACTCATGGGTTGCAAGTTTGGTCAAGGGCACGTACCTGGGTTTTGGGTTTGCTCCCCAGCCCGGTTGGGGTGCATGCAGGAGGCAATCAATTGATGTGTCTCTCTCACATCAATGTTTCTCTTTCTCCCACTCCTGCCCTCCCTTCCACACTCTATAAAAAAAAATCAATGGAAAAATATCCTCGGGTGAGCATTAAAACAAACAAATAAAAACCCCCTTCACCAAAAAATAAAAACATATTTAGGGGTAGTGGAATAGAACTAAAGTTGAAACTCTAAAAAATCAAAAAGGATTAACATAAAGGTCAAAATAATTATTTACTTAAAAACCAAATCTCACTTAAAATTTTAAATTTAATATAGAGCCAAACAGAATCTTATAAAAAATTTCCTTCCTTCCTTCCTTCCTTCCTTCCTTCCTTCCTTCCTTCCTTCCTTCCTTCCTTCCTTCCTTCCTTCCTTCCAAGCAAACTTTTAAAATCCATGATCTCCACCTCTGGCACATTTCTAATAATCATGTAAAACAATGAATTACTCTTTTGAATTTGATGTACAATTCCCCAGCACAACTGAGAAAATAATCTCAACCTTTGACCTCTCCACTAGCCTGATGGGAAATTCATTGGCACCATTATTATGGCTTTTAGCTTTCCATGAGTAAGCAACCACTAGAGGGCAGACTTATCTCAGATCTGACTACTTTGGAGAAAAACATCTCGTAAGTACTTCCAATGTTCCTTTAATTATTATTTTTTTTTTTGCAATATCTTTTATTTTCCTGGATACTTAATAATCAACTTCAGTTATCTGGAAGCATTCCTAAATAGGTCCAAGGTTCACTTTCACAACTCACAAGATCACAAAGGCTGAGCTGGTCTAAGATACAGCCTAGCTTCTGTTCAACATTTTAAAACAAAGTTTTAAAACTTTTACTCTTTACTCCATGGTGAGTTAAGTGCTGAGTCAATCATACCACAACTAGTACTTGGGTTCCACTTTTTGGCACAAAAATTTCAAGAGGTTCTAGACAAACTGAAGTGTGTTTGAGAAAAAAACTGACAAAGATTATGGGAAGGCTGAACGTGAACAAAGTGGAGTGTAGAGGAACAGCAAAGATTAAGAATTAGAGTGTGTTGGATGTGAGGGCGATCTGGCTGCGACATCTGTCACCCCATTGATCACCAGGGTTGATTCGGCTGATCTGGCTGGCTAGGCGGGTGTCCCCCTCCTCCCTCACCGATCCATGTGCGTCCCTCCCGAAGCTGCACGCTCGGTCGAAGAGGACGACCTTCCCCCCCCCCCCCAGGAGAGGACCGGTCTTTGGTCAAGGGTATACGAGTAGCTGTGCTCCCCTGCTAGAACCTCCAAACAAGCTCTCAAGAATTAGAGTGTGTGTGTGTGATACTTAGTCTTCAAATTACTGAAAGTTGTTCATATGAGAGATGGATTAAATCTGTTCTAAACAGTCCCAAAAGAAAAAAAAAATCAGAATTAAAAGGAGAGATTTATGGTTGATATAAGAATTTTCTATTTTAAGATGGAATAAATTACTTGTAACAATAGTGAGTTTCCCATCATAGGAGATGTTCTGGCATAACCAGATAATCAGTTGGCAGAAATCCTGTGGAGAGAAACCAAATGCCAATCGGACATGTATCAGAATGACTTTTAAGCTTTCTTCTTTCCCCGAAACTCTACAAAATAATGCTAATTTGCTTTCAGGCAAACATACCTCAAACCAGTTGCCAGAGAGGTAAACACCCATCAAGTGAGACATGAGCTTTTGCAGATCTATCTATTTGGAAACTTTTATTCCTCATGTGATTTTCTAAAAGACAACAGATTTCTCGAGTATGTCCACAACCATGCCCCTTAGCTGTCACGGAAACAACCAGACTCTCAAGCTCAAGGACTCTGGAGATTTCTACTACATAAAGGCACATTAACATTAAAAGGTGCATTTTCGAATGCGCCTACCTGTAAAGACAGTGGGACATACAGATAAATCTCTAGCTCATTTCATCACAATGAAGATAGGTTACACAGGTTCGCTGCACTTCATGGCATTCTGTATTTTTAAGGAAAGTACAGAAATGCCTACATTTCACCCAGATCCTCTTATAAGAAGCGGACTTAATGAAAATCATGGATGAAGAGAGCTAATGATAAGCAAATAAGAATAACCCCATTTGTACCAAATTGATTTTATTAAATAGTAATTTAAGGATATTAGGCTCAGCAAAGCATTACATAATTGAATCTATTTTTTCCCCTCATAAATGCCAGAGTTATAATTTCCACTAACTAGAGACAAAGTTATATCCAGGACATGTTCACAGCTTCCTCCAGGGGAGGCAGCATGAAGACAGTAGAAATTAGGGCTCCAGTCCTCACTTCACCGAGTTTCAGCTGGGAGAGCCTGGCGACAGCACATAACCCCAGTGAGCCTCAGTTTCTTCAACTAAAAAGCAAGACAATATCAATGACTTTCCAAGGAGGAGTAAATGCGATAAGAATGTTCGTAAAGCGTAAAGCGCAGAACAAAGATAGATTGACACCACCCCGCAATTTATGTATGAAACGCCTAGTAAACTTCAGAGACAATGAAATCTAAAGCAAAATATGAAATCACTGGCACACGTACGGAATGGGTTGGACATTACTTTTTATACAGGAAGCAAAGATTTACATTACCTCCTTATAAGCTGCTGAGGCTAGCAAATGTCAAATCCAGAAATAAAAAGGTTTTAATTGTTTTCTTGCATTTGGCCCACTGGCTAACTCATGGTATTATCTGTCTATATAGACCTCTATCTCTGGACATAGAACACTCCGACAATGTACAGAAAAACCATGTTCCTGCACGTCAGATACCAAAAGCTCTTGACTACGAATCTCTAAGTCCAGAACTCAAAAGCTGGTGTGGAAGGCAGGTACTGTCTGTGGAGGAACTGGAGGGACGAGAGAGAACTTGTAAATCATTCTCAAAGGGGTCACTATGTGGTCTTTGAGACAGTATCAAATGTCAGTTCACACCTTTGGGTGGGCGTCTCCCAATCATCATTTTTTACTCAGAGAAACATAAGCACTATGTAATGCTCACTCTGAGCATCTACTTATGGTTTTTAAAGTCACTAAATGTGAAGTAGATAGGTTAAGGCAACCCGATTTCTTATTAATAAACACTGTGAATATTTAGAATGCATACAGAAAACATTTCTGTAACAAAGTATTCTTAGAAGATTCGTTCCATACAATGGCTTTTATTGATCATTAAAATAATTTGAGAGAATTTTAAGAAACATGAACTCCAACCCTACTTCTGAAGATCTATCTATCTATCTATCTATCTATCTATCTATCTATCTATCTCTATCTACCTACCTACCTACTTACCTACCTATCCATCCATCCAGTCGCTCTTTCTCCCAGTAAATGGTTATCTGTAACCATTGTTTTCTTAGGTGGCCCAGAGCACATTACAAAGTGACTGGGTGCTATTGCAAATGCTTTGCAATTACCTACTTGCCGGTCACATCTATTATATTGTGGCTCCCTAGGTTGGGAGGAAAAGATGGGAGAAAAAGGAGTCTAGTGAGAACTATTATTATATTTATTAACATATTTATTAAGTCCTTAAAAACCCTAAAGTTTTAAATCTCACACACACACATATTTAAAAGACTATTTCTATTTAGAGATTGTATGATTTTATAACTGGGCAGCATTGAAGAAGTTATATGGTTCTCATCAAATAGAAGGCAAAATTGCTTACTTAAATATGATGTTGCTTTGCATTCTAAGTATTGCGATTGAAATACATAAAATCAAGAGGCTGCTTGTCAAAATGGTGCTTTTAAAAATTCTTTACTTCACAGCGATTCCAAGCTCCCCCACCTCCCCTGGAAAAATGGATTCAGAGATCCTCTTTGTCTTTAAAAGAACTGACCGCTCCTTGCCTGATAAGCACTCTGCTCAGTGAAGCAGCCATTTGGGTTTCCTCTTTTCAAGACCGGGCCATCACCCTCTCCCAATCCTACCCATCAAAGATCACAATAATGGGACAAAAATCCTAGCTACGGGATCATTGATATAGTGCTTAAAAGCAAATCAGAGATAAAACCCAAAACTCATTTTGTAAAAAGAAAAGCCAAATTATTCAAAACTACAAAATCAAATTTATTAAGAGTTGGAAATACTGCCAATCACCCACATATATGGTATTTTCAAAGTAGCAAGGTGCCTTATATTTTTGTGCACGAATTGTATTGGAGAAGAATCTGTTATGGGATAGAAATTCCCTTTAAGCCTCCCCTTCACTCTCCACACTCCATTTACATGAACACAGGCTGAGCACTCACAAGAAGCAAAGGTGAACATAATCTGCTGAAACTGATGAAGCACTTGCATTTCCTTTCAGCGCTGGGCTGCCGCCTGACATTTGGCCAATGCACTTTTATGATGAGCAGACCAAGTGCTCCTCCGATTCTAAATGTTATCGCTGGCTCTCTCCATTTGCCCAAGAAGCAATCCAAATGGTATTGGAATTGTGTTGTTAATTAAACAAAAACAAAACTGAAGGATGAGACTAGAGTTGCTCAAATGAAGATTTATTACTTCTAAGGATGAAACCACTTTAAGCCTAAACTTACTTGACAACTAACAGAGGAAGGATTTTCTTCTTTGGTGAGTTCAAAAGGCCTGATTTAATGATGTTTAAAAAACAACAGTAAATCAGCCAACAAAGAGAATGTTCCTCTTTTATGGTGGCTTGTTCTCTACTCGGCGGTCCACATGCATACACACACCAAAAAGCTATATTGTAAAGAGTTTCTGTTTTCCATGAAAACTCCAATTGTACAAACTCTGACGTATGGAACCAATTTAACTATTAATACTGAGAGGCAGTGGGGAAGTATTTAATATGATTCTGGGTCATTTCCCCCACCCCCTTAAATCTGATATGGAAACATTTACAGCATTCCTCATTTTCCCACAACTATTTTTCTTTAGTTTAAATTTGTACCAAAGCAAGACAATCCCATTAAAACACAGGGTGTTATGATATTGGGGACAAAATATCCTAATTATCTAGATGCATTATAATTCTACTTCTCTCTCTTTCAGGCTTATTGAAAAACTGCATTGCCAGGACTCCCGAGCTGCTTTTCTCAAAGCACAATACTACGAATCCATTATCTTACAGCAGCCAGAGGTCACTCCAAGACAAATGTGGGGATGATGATGGTGGTGTAATCCTCATGATTATATTAGTGAGGGACAGGATGGGAGTTCACTTTGTGCTAGAACTATAAAAGCAAAACAGCCTATATACTGGGAAATGTCAAAATTAAAATATTAAAACATACTGTATTGCTTGTTTACTGTTCATTAGAGGAAATGGTCTTAGCTTCTCACCCGCCCTTGTCCCAATCAACGCAAATTAAACTAAATAAAATGCATTAGGGTTGACACTGGCACCTCCCAAATAGCAAAATCTCTTTTATAACTTAAAGGGGAAAAAAATGAAAGAAAATGTCTGAACTACAAAGGATATTTGACTCATTTTATTCTTACAAGTTTAATGAAATGCAGGAAACAGAATAAAAGTTTTTTTGGGGGGTGGGGGGGAGGGAGGAGCATAGATTTTTTTTACATAAAAGTCGGTAAGAAAAATCTTAACATTTTTTCTTTCCAAAATGATTTTAAGTGCTTAACAACGTGAATCACAGGGAGGTTTCCTGCTTTCTTACTTTATCAGTTGCATATTTTAAAAGTGATTTAAATCCTATTTTCCGAAAGTCACAGGAAAAAAAGATAGACATGTTGCTGTGGGCACGTTGTAGAATTTCATCTCAAGCAGCTCATCTCAGCGTCCAGTACGTTTCGGCCTGTTAATAATTAATAAAAGAGATGCCACCCAATCTCTAGTGAAGAAAGGCAAAGCTCGGTGATCCGAAAGTAAACCCAGCGCTGATATCGAACCGAACCGGGTGCCCTTCATCCTGGATTGCAACAAAACCTCCACCGAGCAAACATTTAACGAGCGGCGCCCGCACGGAAGGGGGAACCCGAAAGACAGGCTGGGTCTGCAAAAACGCTGCGCATTAGGGGAGCCCTGTCCGCGGCGAACAGATGGGGCTCTAAATCCTCGCCGCCAGCGGCCGGGTCTGGAAGCCGCTCAGGCAGATTATCTGCCCCGAGGAACCTGCTGTTGCACGAGCCGGCAGCGCGCTTCGGGCTGAGTGTCTCCGGGGCTGTTTGCAACAGTCCTAGGAGCGTGTCCGGGTTTCTCCAGGCCGCACGGGCGACTTCCTGCACACCTCCAAACTTTGGCTTTCCCCTGACAAACTTCCTTGACTTTGCTACGGCTTCTTTCCTCCTCACCTGAGAGGACCTTGAGCGAGTCCTCTCTTCAACCAGTGCCCCCTGCCATCCTGCCACCGGCCTGGCTACAGAATCCTGGTCGGGGCGAAGGCGGGTGGGGAGGCTTGGCCGCGATTAACCCGCGCCCGTCGGCCCTCCCCGCCATCTCACCTCCCGCAAACCCACAACCCAAAGTATCGGGTTGGGGTGCGCTGCGGCGGCGGGCGGCCGCCGAGGGAGCCTGGGCACGCTCCGGACGCCCGTCTCCCGCGGGCCCGGGCCCTTTCGGAAGCGGCTGCGGCAGGACGCGGCGCGGACCCGCCGCACTTCCCGGGCTGCTGGGCCGCCGGGCGGGAGGGCGCCAGGCCTGGGGCGCTGACCAGTCCCCAGGGATGACCCCGCGTCTGCCCGCGCGCACGGCCCGGCCGCAGAGCCTTCCCCTGCGTAGGCCGTAGCTGTCCCGGGTGCGGGCCTTGGGGGCCGGCCGCGGGCGCCCCCGGCTTCCTCCGAGTTCCCCAGACCTTCCCTCCCTGCCAGGAGCGCGGCGACGGCCGGCAAAGTTTCTTCAGGGAGCCCCGCCAGGTGCCGGCGGGCCCGGGCCACTGGCAGAAGCCGGACGGGGCGGAAGAAGGGGGTCCGCCCCGTGCGCCTTTGCCCCCAGCAGGAGGTGGGCAGCTCCCGCGGCCGGGCTCAGGTGCCGCCGCCGCGTTGGCCCAGGAGGCCCCGGCGGGGCTCGGGCGGCCGGCCCCGGGCAGTACGTGCGCTCGGGCAGGCGCGCCCACCCCTCCCCCTGCGCGCCCGCCTCCCCGCCCCCCGGAGCAGCCAGCCCACCCGGCCCCGGCGGGGCGCCCGGCTCACCTTTCATCGCTGCGATCACAAAATACATCATTTAAGCCGCGGTGCGGAGAGCGCAGGGAGAGCGGTTGGTCCGATCCCGGAGCCCCCTCTGCCGCCGCCGCGCCGCCGCCGCCCGAGCCACAGCAGCAGCTGCCGCAGCTGCCCGCCCGCCGAGAGCCATCCCGAGCCATAAGAGGCTCCATGTGACCGGCTGACATCACGGCCGCCGCTCTGTTTACACCGCGCCCCTCGGCTTCCTCCCCGGCGGGAGGCGGGAGGCGGGAGGCGGGAGGCTGGCGCGCCCGAGCGCCGCGCCCGCCCCGCCCCCGCGTGCAGGTGAGCGGCGGCGGCTGCTCGGCGGGCGCAACCGGGCCCGGCGCTGCCCTTCTGCGCCCCCGGCCCGCGCCCGGGACCCCGGCCTTCTCCTCGCCTTCGCGAGTCCCCGTGGCCGCCAGGGCTCCTCCTTGTGCGCAGAACTCGCGCCGGACCACTTTCTCCCCCGAGTCCGCAGGGCAAGGGGCACGCAACCTAACGCCATTCTCTCGCTCCCTTCCCGGAGCCCCCAGGGGTGTTAATGCTCAGGCTCGTCCGCGGAAAAGAGGGGTTTGGTCGCGCGGAGCCGTCGTCAGCCTCATTACCCATTTTCCAGAGCGCCCCGGTTCCATTGGGAAGGTAGAGTCCCCTTCTGATACATGCAGAACGCAGCCCGGGGGAGGGAACTAAGTCCCTCCAAAGTCTTTCCAGAGAGACTCAGCCTGGGCAGGGGGAACTCTTCCCCCCAGACATTGGTAATTCTCATCACACCAACAATGAAGGCCCTAGTCGTCTACTTTTCCCGTCCCCTCGCCCCCCTCAACCGCTGACACCTGGAAGAAGGGCTCCTGGCGCCGGGCAATTTGAGCCACTACTTGTACATTCCCAGGCACTTCCATATCTTGGGTTCCATCTCTGAGAATCCATCCACAAATGGAAAAGGCTCTAGTTTTCACACCCTAAAAATGGGACTCTGTGGTACTTTGGACAGGAAAAATAAAGACCTCTAAAGGTTAACTTTGTGCGTTTTAACTTGCAACTAAGCTTAATTCCTTCCAAACTTTGACGCTTAATCCTTTTTACTGGCTTTACGGAAACGTACATCATGACATTATTATCAGATGAATCTCTTCACCGTGAATTTCAGATGCTACATACCCAGAGTCTGCATTATTTAAAATTTCATCAGGCATGTCTGTAGTATTGTGCATAACAGAAAAATGTATCGAAATCCACGTTTTCATACCTATTATTCCTTAAATTCTGTTTTCTTTTCTGATGGTCTGTTTCCATTTACAACTTAAAATATTAGATGGCTATTCGTTGCACTCATGGCGAGTAAACAGTTAGAGACCTAGAATTTTTTTTTTTTTAATATAACTGTGTTGTCCTTGATCCCAGGGCTGGGTGGTAATTGAAAACACGTATAGACGATCAGCACTGTAAAAATCATACACTGCCCACCCTACCCCCTTTTCAAGGCAAAATACACACAGACCTCCGATTAGAAGGTCAAAAAATGCCATTTACCTTAAATCAAGTCATTGCTTTATAAAAGTTTGATTTCAGTTAAAGTCATCCTAATGCAGTTTTTCCTTTCGAAATTTTTTCCAAATAAAACCACAAAAATAAGAAAAGCAGTCATGAAAATATGAAGCCAAGACCTACCCATGTTAACTCAGCTGTCCAGCATAGCGAAGTGGACAAGAGTTTCAAATGAATCAATCATACCCTCTGTGATGTTTATAATTATGAAATTAAATCACACCATGTTCCCATGATGCAACTGCATCTCCAGTGAGGCAACACTCCTCAGTGACCCTGCCATGCATATTTGGTTCTTGATTCCCCTTGTGCTAAAGACTTTAACTAGGAAGGCTAATGCCAAGCTACCTATACGTAGGTCCCAGGTACCATTTTCCTTTCCTTTATACTGTTAAAGGATGGGAAACCATCAGAGACTGTATGCTCATAGGTATGGTCTTCCATAGTCATTGCAATTGAATCCAGATATACAACTGTGAAAATTCACAATGTTACTTTTAAACAGTATCCTGCTTTAAAAAATAATGCTTTGAAAATTACCAAATCCATTAGCTTGAGCCTGCCTGTCAGCCATCTGACTCCAAGGTAAATAGTCTTACGTTACTAGTAATTGGTATTTATTTCCAATTCATTTGAAATCGGTAATTGGGAATGACATGTAATGTGACATGTTCCTGCAATTACATGTAGCAGAATCATTCATCCCATAGGTATGTCTCCAATGGAAATAGAACACTAATTTGAATTATTTACACCTTTATTCAACAAAGATGTCTTCAGAATAATGTAATACTGACCTTGCCCTTTAGAAATATATTTCATTCTCATCCTACAACTAATGAGCAGCAGAATCGCAGGTATTAAGTCTTAACCTTCTAGTGTACCTAGACGCTATTTGTAAATATGACTCTATGAACGGTCTTCAGCATTTAACCCAGGGTATATTATATTGTTCTTAATATTAACACAAAACTCTTGTGAAACTTTGAAAGTAAAAAAAAATCTATTGAAATACAAATTTTCTATGGAATTGTAAGTCCCCGATCAAATAAATCAGTCAGGAATGAAAGGATCCATATCTTCCTTCAACACTACCAAACTGAAGCAATAAATGTTGCACATTTCAGGGCAAACTTTTACCAACTATATATTAAAATGTAGGAATAATTATTTGGATTATATTAAATGCTTATGGAATACCAACTGTGGGGGAAACAGTGCTAAGCAAATATTCTTTCCATTAAAAATTAGTTTACCGAGCGTTCTAAAAAAAATAGACTATCATTTACAGGAAGACAATTAAACAGGATGGGAATTCTTGACCATGAATGAGAGTAAGTTATGCATTAATTCTCAGCTTAAATGTTTCTACTGACTAATTTCAGAAAAAGAAGGCACACATGTAATTCAACTCAGAGTCCTCTAGATACCGTGACAACCCCACATGGTGTCCCTATGTACTGGGTTTCACAGTGGATCTGTCACTTAGCAGGGAAGTGGAGAAACACGCTGATGCCAGGCTGTTCCCAAATGCCTATGAGAAAAGCCTGTGTATTTCTGCAGGGTTCTGAACTGGAGTATAATCAGTAACTTGGTGCCAGTCGTTGCACTTTCATGGGGTTAAATAAACGATCCTTGATTCTGTGGGAGTGTACTTGTTTCTCTTATAAATGGGGTCTAAGTTTATGATATACACCACCTTAAATCACAAATACAGCGCTACTGGGGAGAATGGCAAACCAAGGGGCTGGCAAATTTATCACGAGTTGGCCAGTGGCTTCTGGTACAAAGATGATTTCAAAGTTTGCTGATGTACATGAGAGAGAGCATTTTGGCTCTGTGGTTCTGTTTCGCCCGGGCCCTGATTCTCTCTCTCCAGTGTGTGGCAGCTTGCTAATTCAATTAATTTCTTTCTAGCTGAACAAGAAAGGGATCAGTGAAAGGTTAATGTGGGCCCAGGCAGCTTGATTCAGCGGCATCCTGAGCAACCACTGCACTGTGAGCTGTGGGAGTTGGGCCCTTCTGGCCGCATAGAGCCGGGGAGCAGGTCTCCCATAGACCAAACATGGTCAGACCCAGAGAGTTCTAAGCAAGACTTCTTGGGAAACTACAGAGAATGCGCAAACTTACCTGCAATAGGTCACGGCCTTGCTTAATTTTGAGTGGAAGGTGCCAGTGTCTCCTACAGGAACGTTTATGAATGGAACAATGCTGGTGAGACCTGGCCACCAAAAGTGACAGAGGGGCCCCTATTGAGGAGTGTTAAGGGGGAGGGGATGAACAAATGAACACAGCTTATCTGTCTGATATGCTTCTAAACCAAATATAGAAGTAGATCTAAATGTACACGCAGATATGTATACACATACACAGTCCATGGAATAGGGCAAAATAAGCTATTTTGGTGGAGAGAAACATCTTCGATTTTACACACACACACACATGCATTTCACATTATCAACCATATTAACTGAATTTCTATTATGCACCTGGCACGATAACTGGAAAGGTCAAACAAGAACAAGACAATAGCTCTGATCTTGAGAAGCTTACTAATCCGCTGGCCTTGGCTCTGAAAACACTATAGAGAAGTCAGTTCCCTGTGTCAGTCTGAACATTCCTACAGGAAGGCAGTGTCTGGTTGCTCATGGAAAAGACATTTGCATAGCATGTTGCCCCTCACAGTTGATAGATGGCCACAAATAATTAGTGTGGCTTTTAGTGTAATGGGATGTTGGAGGTGAAAGATTTGGCTGAGTTGAGACAATGGTGAAGGGATTCTGAGATTTCTGGAACCTCACGTCTCATACATCTATTAGGAAATCTAAGAACTTGCAGATGTTTTGTAACCATCACAATGAGGGAAAGGGTAAAGTTCACAGGCATACAGCCCCGAGCAACCTCCAGATAGGTGGCTAGCAGGTGCCTCACTACACACACACCTGCCAAGGAAGGACATGCACATCAGAGGCCAGAGGGACATCCAGCCCTTGTGTTTCTAAGAGTGTTCTCACCCCATTCCTATGGCTGGCAGTGCAACAGGACATTCAGAAAATCAAGATTTTCTACTTAAAGGAATATGAGAACTAGAAAGGAACTCACAACCTGGGTTCCTGATGACCTGGGTTCAAGTTCCACCCTTGCCATTAGCTTTCTGCATCACCCTGGGCAAACCACTTTACCCCTCAGGATATCATCCCCTTTCCTGTGGAATGAATGAATGGGAACAGGCCTCAAAGGTCTCCTGCAACTCAGACATCCTGTAACTATTTTGAGGATCACGTTCCATCCATTTCTCAGAGATACATTCATCTCCTTCTCTGTGCTGAACCATTTTTTCCATTGAACTGCCTGGTATAGTAGGATGATCTCTGGCATTAGACTAAGTTGGGCTCAAAACCAACCTTCCTCCCACTCACTAGCTGAGTGATCTTTCTCATAAGTCAAATAAGGATAGGTGAGCCCTGTAGGGCCACTGGGAGGAATACGTTACACAATCTAAAAGAGGAAAAGGATGATTCTCTCTTAGTAGGGCTCCTTAGTGGAAATACCATCACCACTTCTTCCACCAGCTTCTGCATTGTTGTACACACACAGAGCCTGTGCCTAGTGTAAATTATTGGCCTTCATAAAGATGTGTTGAAATGACTATCAGCATGCACTTTGGCTAAGCTTTCTGCAATTTTGAAACGTGTGTATAAAACAAGCATTTATTAAGTACCTGCTAAGTACTGGGAATATGAAGATGAATAAAAATTAAGTCACCCCATGGCCTAAGGGTACTCATGATCTCACATTTTTATGTCTAATCCTATATAATAAAAGCCTAATATGCTAAGTGTTTGACTGTTCTACTGTTTGACCACTTGCTATGATGCGTACTGACCATCAGGGGGCAGATGCTCCGACAGGTAGGTTAGCTTGCTGCTGGGGTCTGGCCGGTGGGGACAGGGCAAGACGGGCCAGACACACCTTGGAGCTCTTTGTGGTCCCTCCCTGGTCCGATCGTGCACCAGTGGGGTCCCTCTGCCTGGCCTGCACCCTCTCGAAATCTGGGACCGCTCAGGGGATGTCAGAGAGCCGGTTTTGGCCCAATCCCCGCAGGCCAGGCCGAGGGACCCCACCAGTGCATGGATTCATGTACCGGGCCTCTAGTTTCTTATAAGAGCACAATCTTTTTACTATCTTATTGTCTGTAAGAGTGCAGATTCTTATCCAATAAATATTGATAAACACCTGCTGTGCATTACATTGTTCTAGGGCATGGAGAAGGAAGGGAAAAGATATAAATGTCAGACCTGCCCTCAAGGAGCTTGCAATCTACTAGGAAAATGAATGCAATGTTTATAATGTAAGGCAGAGTGTGTGACACATACTCGAAGTGTTCCAGAAATAAGGTGTTATGTAAGCCAAGAGTAAGAGAGGTTACTCGGTGCAGGGTTAATCTTAAACTTTATAAGATTAAAAATTCCATGGAGGAGGTACCACTTGAACTAGACCTTGAAGGACAAATCAAATATTAGTGAATAGAAAAAGGAATAATGGGCATCTTAGAAAGAGCGTAGAACATAGGTAAAGGCACGGAGAGAGAAAATGCATTTCTTACTTAAGGAACAACCCGTAGTGAAGGTGTATAGTAATATAAAGCACATACAGACAAGGAGGGGAGAAGGCTCGCAATGTAGGCTGTAGAAATGTCTTCCAGGTGCCTAGTATAGAGCTTTGCAAACTATTCACATTTAGAGAACGAGTCTTAAAAAAATATAAGGGCAGGAGGAGGGAATTGTGCTTTAGAAAATAAATCTCTTTTCCGCTTGCCTATTTCATTGCCTTATTGTAAGGATTAATAGTTGGCTTGATAGTCATAAAGTTAAATTACACTTAATAAAACACATAGAGCAAAAGAGTTCCACATCACAGCACACTGAGGAAGAATAAAACTGGAAATGGGTGTTATTTCATCAGAGCAAAAAGCTAACTGGAGCATTTTAGGATGAACAAGATAAATTAAATGTTATCTGATTTTGTATCTCATCCATTTCAATTCTGAGAATTATCTGAGACAGTTCCATTAATATAGATGTTTCCTATATGGACGGTATTTTATTTTTTTAAAAACTATCTTAAAAATACATTTTCAAATAAATGGAAAAAAGATAAGCAGTTACAGATGGCTTTCCCTTTTTTTGTCATGCATGATTAAGGAGCGCAGAGTAACTCGGGCTTCGCTGGGAAATCCGGGGCTCGCAGCGAGGAGCCTTCCAGGAGCAAGTGCTGGCGTTATTTTGCTTTCTCAGAGAAAATATGTTTCTGTGCAGTCAAGCACAGTAATCAATTATTCTGCATTATGAAATACTCATTTTATAACTATTGACATTTCAGACAGTTGTGCCACATGTCAATAGTGGTTTGGATGCTCACATCTAGGCTCCAGCTGATAGGAGGGGATTCATGGGCTGACGGTGTCTGACCAGCAGTCTATTCTCAGCTCTTAGAAGCACACGTATTATTTATGTCCAGGCCGGCACTGGGGAAATATGCTGTGAATACTGAAACAAGAAGAGACTTGGGTATTTTTTTTCTATTTTAATAAAAAAATGTTAAATTCTTCTAAATACGTTAGATTCACATTAAAAAAACAACAACAATCAATACCCATTCTCACGAATGCAAAACAATTCCTACATTTTGTAAGATGGAAATAGACTAAAGTAGGCATTCCACTCAGAGACTACAAAATTCATGTTCAATTTTTGAATATCCAGTTAAGCCTTGTGTCCCCAAAGATAATTTTCCAAAATAAAAATGGTTTTCTAATATTTATCCATCCCTGCTGCTGTTGTCAATTTTACCTCTCCTATTGGTTAGCAATTCCTTGGGACACACTCTGTGGCAGGCCCTTCTTTTATCCTCTTTGTAACATTTAATTCACCCCAAACGCTCTTTTTTTTTTTTTTTCAGATGAGGAAAGTAGGGCACAGACAAATTAAGTAACTTGCCCAAGCACACAAGGCTAGTAAGTGGTGAAACCATAACAACAACCTATGTAAACTGATTTTAGGGTGTGCACCCTTAACCATGATGCTACCACTCAACATTTTATTACTTTTTCCTTAAATTGAGCACTACTCAGTGTTTTCAAAATGGCAAAACTGACTTCTTCAGGATTCAAAAATGACTTCTCTAATACATTGTAGGCATGTGTGCAAGAAATTCTTTTTATCAGTAGCTCCTGTAATTGAGCAGGGTTAGTATGTGTCATTATGAATTATTGCACAATTTAGTAAATTAGTTAATTACTTACTAATGAAGAAACATACTGTACACTGTTGTAATTATCCTGTTTGAAAACAATGTTGCCATTTGTACATTTAAGAAACACTTGCTACACATTAAATTAACTCTGGAAGGGAATTCTTTCCTGTTTTGGAATAAACAACTCTAAACATTGGTAATGGAATGTTACAGAGGACTGCGAGGAAATTCAGAACTACAAAAGCCAAGGCTGCGTTTCCAAAAGACTCCAAGCAAAATAACAAATCTGTTAAAAACAAAAAAATAATAATTTCATAGTTCATGCTATTAGAAAAGCACAAGGTAGAGATATTCACTGTTTTTACTTTTACAAATCGTATCACTGCTGCTCTTTTGATAAAGTTTTTACAACATCCTATAATATAGCATTTCCTTCGCCTATTTTAATCATCCAACAAATGGCTTTGATAGTATGATAATCTTAAGCACAGCCACTTAATTTTCAACATGCTTTCAAAAAGTCTAGATTTATTGACTATAGTCATGCATGGCCTTGTTATTCATATAAAGCCATATTATGTATAGAGCCTTGAGATGTTTTGACAACACATCTTAAGTAAAATATACATAAAGTAACTTTTAAAATGTCATAACAAATGTGAGAAAGAGTGACTTATTTGTGTAAATGAAGGTATTATTGAGAAACTATTGATATGCATTATTGAATTTGTTATAAAGGTTTAAGTACAATAATAGTTTCAGATAACCCAACTTGCCTCTTGTTCCAAAAGCGAGGTCCATATTGTAGAGTGAAATTGATTTTCATAAACTTGAATGTAATGGTGATTTCCCATTTACATCTTTGCTCCTTGAAATATGACAGAGGTAATGTGGCAATGACATTATAAACATGGAAGAATAAAAAGGGAAATACCAGAATTGTTAGGCACTCAAAGAATCATGTGGTAGACCTTCCTGTCTCATAGGACATGAGTAGATAAAAATGCCCAAGTCTCTTGTTTCTGTATCCAGTATTCATTAAATAGTTGTGTATAAGCAAGGTAAGTGATATATTTTTTAAAATAAATTTTATTGATTTTTTACAGAGAGGAAGGGAGAGGGATAGAGAGTTAGGAACATTGATGAGAGAGAAACATCGATCAGCTGCCTCCTGCACATCCCTTACTGGGGATGTGCCTGCAACCAAGGTACATGCCCTTGACTGGAATCGAACCTGGGACCCTTCAGTCTGCAGGCCGACACTCTATCCACTGAGCCAAACCAAGTGATATTATTTATATCTTGTTTTCTCTTATCCCAAGGTCAAAATGCTATGTAACTGGGTAATTCAAATAAAAGTGTTGTCCTCTTATGAATAATGCAGTTATAGTATAGTCAGCAGATTTCACCATTTGTCAACAACAGTAAAAAACCATTTTCTGTAAACCAGTAAGAATCACGCTACATGTAAGCATCACAAAACATGAGAAAAGAAAACATGTTATATCTGCTCATAGCCCCCACTGCTCAGCTCATAGTGTAACATAAATTACTATATAGTGTTTATCAACTAGAACTATAGTAAAACATAGGAAGTAGTTTTATGGTATTTTCTGATGTTACTGTGGCAAACTGGAACTTTTTTTGTATTTTGATTTATTCTTCATATCTGTTTTTTCATCTGCTATTAAAATATAATTTATATATAGTAAAACTCGCTCTTTTATGCACAGTTCTTCATGTTTTGACAGAAGTTTTTAATTGCATCACTACCAACACAATCAAGATGTGGAACAGTTCCATCTCCCTCTCCTCCCAAATTCCTCTGCAGGCAACTCACTCCCCTTTCCCAAACCCTGGCAACCACAGACCTTTTTCTCAGCCCTATAGTTTGCCTTTAAACAATATTTTAAAAATATCCCTTCAGTGGAATAATATATTAGGTAGCCTTTTGACTCTGGTTCCTTCCACTTTAGCAAATGCATGACAGATCCCATATTGTTGAGCATATCAATAATTTGTTACTTTCTATTGTTTACTGATAGTCCATTCCCGTTTACTCATTCCCTAGTTGAAGGGCATTTAGGCCATGTCTGTGTCCTAACAATCACAAATAAAGGTGCCAAGAAAATGCAAGTGCAGGTTTTCGTATGCATGCAAGTTCTTATTTTACTTGGGTAAATATCTAGGAACGGGACCGCTAGATTATATGGGATATAGAAGTTTCACTATAAGAAATGTCAAATGGTTTCCAGGGTGGCTGTGCCATTTTGCCTTCCTCTTAGCAGTTCCTGAGATTCCAGTTGCTACCCATCCTCACCAGCACTTGGTGTTGCCAGATATCTATCTATTGTTGATTCCTGTTATTTGAGGGAGATAGCTTCTATAAAGTCATTGCTATCACTGCATTAGTGAATACTGTATCATTGCCCTAGGGTTAGGTGCCTGGGAGACGGTTGTGCTCATAATAGTTTTGTCAACTGCTCAATACATAGACTTGCTTTTGTGTGTATGGTGTTATGTACTCAGGGAATTCAACAGTTAAGAGAATTTTTCACTTTAGAAGTAGATATTTTATCACTCTGCTAATCTAGCCACACTCTTCAGGATCAAAGGCTATATACACTATAGACTATAAAAATATCTTCATGAGAACAGATGATTCATTCCAATTAAAAATACTTTCTGACTGTTTTAAAGTGATTTTTCAATAACATAGAGCTTGAACGCTCATGAAACAAGATTTTCTTTTCTTTTAAACACTCCTGAAAAAGCAAAGAATTAAATTTAATTAATAGGCATATCATAATTAAGCCTGAAATGTTTTCTTACAAAAATGCCCCTTACGATTTCAAGGCAATAAAAATTAATAATTTCTATAAAATTATCACAATCCTGTGTGTAATCTAAATGCTAAAATACAGTGGAAAAGAAGCTACATAAACAAAAGAGGCTACAATAAAGCCATAATGGTTTCATTACTCAAAATATATACATATGATTGCCTTATAAAATTATGATGATCAGATATAATTAAGTGACACTTTAAGATTACTGGTCTTAAGTAAATGCAAAACATGATGATTCATTGACAAAGCAAGATAATATTAGGGAGGGAGAGATGTTAACTTTGCGTATTTGATTACAAAGCAGAAGAGCTAGGTAAAACCTCAAAATCAATAATCATTCTTTTATATGAAACTTTTGTTGTTTCCTAACTTACATTTATATATTTTTTTGAGATGACATTTTTTAAACACGTAAATTCTTTTGTGGAACCCAACAACAGGTATAAATTAAACCTCGGGTTTTAAACGTCACTTGCCGACAGGCACCCTCCGAGTGTTTTCCACGGAGGCACCTCACTTCTGATTATTGCCGGGCTGTTTTAAATGGTCTTGGACAGGGCTACTGAATGGCTTGTCAGGGAACAGGAAAACACTATGACACCACTTCTCCAGATTTCTCCCCAGAACATGAAATACTTGGGATTGTTCTAACAGAAGCAAGACTGGTTCAAGAACAACTTAGGCTTCATGTGGAAGCTTTCAGTTTTAACTGGGGGAATGCTTCTAACATATGGCAGCTGGGCTGTGACTCACAGCAACCTTGAAATTCTGCCCAAAATGTCTGTTTCCTGAGATTGTGTCTGATAAGCCTGTGCATCCCTGGTGGGGCCCAGCAGGCATTCAATAAATGCTATTGTTGGAATGAATGAATGAATTAAAGGGTTTCTAATTATGAGCTACAAATTCCTCCATCAACAAACAGTCCCAAAGGAAAGCTGCAGTGTACTTGGAATTCCTATCTAGGAGTTCTATTTTCAGCTACTTTATACATTTTTCCCTTTTTATTTAATTTATTGGGGTGACCCTGGTTAACAAAATTATACAGGTTTTGGGTGCACAATTCTCCAACACATCATCTGTACACTGTATTGTGTGTTTACCATCCAAGTCAAGTCTCTGTCCATCACCATTTATCCCCACATACCCTCTTCTACCTCCCCTTACTCCACCTCTACCCACCCATTTCCCCCTGGTAATCACCACACTATAGTCTGTGTCCATGAGTTTTTTCTCTCTTTTTAAAAATTTCTTTTTTGCCTAATCCTCCCACCCGGCCAGCCCCCCAGCCCCTTGCAGTGTCAGCCTGCTCTCCATCTATGAGTCTGTCTCTATTTTGTTTGTTAGTTCATTTTACACATTAAAAAAATTCACTTAGTTTAACTTGGTCTTTCTTGATTTTTTTTTTTAAACCAAGGTGTGAAAAGCTCAGAAGCATTTTCCAGAACATGAAAGACAAGTATAGTTCTTAGAAAGTGTCATTTGTATGTAGCTTGTGCGTGATAATTATTTTTAAATCTCAGTTAATCATCAGATATTTTCTGGGAACAGACTATGGGTGAGACACTGTGTGAGATATTTGAAAAAAGGAAATTTAAAAAGTCCTCCCCTTGCTTACAGAGCAAAAATTGTCATTAAGACTTAGTAGAAGGTGTATAGATTCAAGAATATATTTACTAGGTGAGCCAATGGCTAATTAAATAATACTAAATTAGAACTGCTATCAATGAAGTTGAAATAATTGCTATAACAATTTTCATAATTACAAATTTCTCATTTGAAAACCTTATGAAATGGAACATGGAAAAAAACAGAAAGGAAGAAAGGGAGGAAAGAAGGAAGGAGAAGAAAGGAGGAAAGGCTAGAAGGAAGGAAGGGAAAAAGTAGAGAAAGATCCACAAAGATGTCACTAAAATTCTAAGAACTAAAGTTCATATCTGCTAAAAAAAGTCCCAAGGGCATCCACTCATAGACTATTTACTCTTATGTAAGATAATTTTGCCAACCTTGAGATCTGATTTTTCATTATATAGAATATATAAAAAGCACAACAGAAAGGAGTAGAGAGTTCTGCTCATAGAAGCAAGGAAAAACAACAAATATCAAAGGAAGAGATAAAAAGGGATGAAAAGTAGACATGAGCACTCACAAAGTAGGCAGCATGGGGCCACTTAGCAGAGGGGCAAACAACCAGCCACACCTGAGAGACTCCGAGGACAACCTGTATGACAGCATACTGTACACACCACAATAATTAATGTTTATAATGAGTTCGAAACATTAAGAATGGATTAACCCGTGAACTCTAAGAACATAGGGACTTACATAATACACTTGGAAGCCGCCCTCTCCCCCATATAAAGTGAAATAGCTTAGGCACATACACAGATATACCCCAGAAAATTAATTTACATATATAGGGTTATCTCATTTTCTAATAATATCTGTGAGTGGGTATGTATATGGCTATATATCTGAAATAATAACCCTAATGAATTAAGACCTTACAATCAGGTCTTAGTCCAGTTTCAGTTAGCAATGCTCTGCAGCCTGATGGAAAACGAATGAGCTTTCCATAGCAGGAAGAACTGTTTTATACACCGGCACTTCAATTCCAATGTTAGCCAACTATCGGTAAAATAAAAACCGTTCAAATACGCCTCTCTCTTTAAAGCTACACTGTTTCTGTAAGTGTTTAAGTTATGAGTATTCAGGGCTGAGGTTCAAATATATAGCCTTATATTAAGATACTGGCTATTCACATACTAGCCATTGCTCTTTATATAATAATGTTGAACCTGCTGGAATTCTGGAGACGGAAAGGCTAGCAATGAAAGTAGTTTCATTAGGAAAAAGAGAAAGAAGAGCATCAGCACAACTTGGCCCTGTTTTCACTCGGTGCAGGCGAAGGGATTGTTTCTTTAAAGTATGCTTTCTACATGCACACACATGACAGCAACACTTCTTCATGGCTGTAACAATGCTTTTTCAAAACTGCTAGCCTGTTTCCAGGGCAGCTGCAAAACATCCGTGAACACTAGTTAATTTATCGGAGTCATGGAAACTGCTGCCTCTACACCTGCCTGGCTAGATGCACATTGTGCAGAGCGCAGGAGGTGAATTCTCTCCGCTCCAGGCTAGACAAAGGGAGGGGAAGCGCTGCTGTCGAGGTCCTGGGCCTTACCTTCAGATTTCTCCCACTTGCACTCTGCGTATTACCTGGGCTCCAGAATAGTGTTTTTTGTATTTAAATCCCCATGGTCGCCTCGAAATTGCTATAAACTTTATCATCATCTTCTTTGTTACTATTACAGTGTTGTTGTTGTTGTTACTGAGAATGCAGTTTAGGGGCTACAAATGGACATTTACAAACACCCTGGAAGACAGCAGGCAGTCAGGGATTCTTCTCCTCACTCCCGGAGCGGGTAACGAAGCTCAGAGAGGTTTTCCAGCTTAGCCTGGGTCACACAGCTTATGGTAGAGCCGCCTCAGCAGCCCAGGTTTCTGACTCTCAGTCTGGTGCTGAATAAATGTTGCCACATGCAAGATATTAACAACTGATTCCCTGTTCTTTAAGAATGCATATTCTGAGGAATTGGCAAGTGTAAGGAAAGTATTCCATAGGACGATTTTTGAAAATTAAACATGAAGCTGTGTTATACTTTTTCAGAAGATTTTGGTCGCTAATTATACCTTCCTTTTGGTTCATACGTTTTTATATTACCCATTCATTCCTGCCACAAGAGATAATTTACATGCCTCTTCAAAAATATGCCACCAGTAGTAGAAGAGGGCATAAGGAATATAAATGGTGATGGAAGGAGACTTGACTTGGGGTAGCGGACACACAATACAATATACAAAGGATGTGTTAGAGAATTGCACACCTGAAACTTATATAATTTTATTAAACCAATGTCACCTCAATAAACTCAATAAAAATGTCACCAATAAATCACCAATTAATTGTTAATTAACTGGACCTCATAACAATCAACGGAAAACAAGCCTGGTCATATGATGGTGGTTTCACAGTTTCCAGTCCTTTCAGTGTGATGAGATTCATTTCAGTGTAAGGGCCCTGGTTCCCATCATGACACTGGCCTCAGAAGTTAAGAACATATTGTGAAGTTATGTACCTTCTTTTTTATGGCTTGCTTTTTCATTACTTTATTTTGAAAATAAATTTTAATACTTTATCCATTCAGATGGAGGGGACATCCAGACAGGCTGTATCACATGTGTTTTCCAATAGCATAGGGAGTGGTTCCTACGATTAATTATAAAACCAACCCTTTTCCACATTTAAGGGCTATTCATTTGGCATCTCTGCCACTCAGAACTTGCTCTTACCACCCCTTGTTTGGTATGAAATATTGAATTAGTTTAGAAAAAGAACAGCTAGTATGTTGTACCTTTACAAATTATATTATTTGGTACTAGGGCTTTTGAGATAAAACATGACATATTTCATTGGGCAAAAATAACATGCAATAATTATAGCAAGGGTTTTAGAAGGCACAAAAACATTGTAGCCTTAGGGGTGAATGACATCAAGTCTCAGGTTGAGATCCTGATAGACCCAGGAATATAATGCTCAAGGTCTCATTCCCATTCAATGTTCTGACCATTTGATCACACTCCAGCATGAGACAATGCATGTCTATCTGTGGAACATCCACAGGATGGAAATGAGGTGGCCTTCCTTTCTTTACTGGCAACGATCAGAGATGAAGCCATTTATAAAAATACCTGCCATAACAGGAACCGCTACATCTCAACTAAAAATGGGAAGACACAGAAGAGGCTGATAAAAACGAAATCATGATACAATAATCCCTATCCCATCACCAAAGCGGTTGCCCAAAGAGGGGCCTCCACAGTTGTGTGATGAAAGGCACACATCATAGACCACCCGCTGGGCCAGCCAGGCTAGGCACGTGAAGGAATGGCCTTTTCTTCGTGGGCTGAATGGCTGGACTCTCTCGAATGAATAGATAACAACATCGCAGAACAGACAGTGGAGATGAAAATGGAAGCCAATGAAAACAGAAGAACGGAGGAAAACCATCAAAGAGGGGAGAATAACAAAAGTCCAGGGACTGATGTGATCAGCACCCAAGTGCTAAAACTGCAGGGCGAGAGAGCTGTTTGAAGCTGCTAAAGGGATTTCATACAATCTGGCAGGAACAGAATTTGCCATCAAACAGAACAGAAGGCCACCAAGAGACTTAAGGAAGGACAACCTAATGGAAAATGAGCCCTACAAAGAGCTCACTTGGCAAGGTCCTTTTGAACATCTCAATCATTCTACAGTGCTGTTTTACACACATGCGCGCGCACACACACACAATGCACACACGCACACATGCACACACACATGTGCGCACACACACACACAGTCCAAAATCTGTGGGGAATTTTGATGGGAGCTGCTCATCAAAACTCTTAAATAATGCAAGGCAACGAAAATCTGATCTTCCACTCTAAGGACCAGGAGCAAAGAACAGACGCAGGTTTTATCAAAGCGGCCTCTAATCTTTCTAGCACATCTGCAATGTCCATCTCACCAGGGGTGACCTTTGGAGTGAACTTTGGGAGAGATGTGCTCTTTGGTTTTGTCTGGGCTGCAGTTTAATTCAGCAGGAAGCAGGCCGTGGCTGGGAACCACAGCACAAAGAAAATCACAGTAAGGAGGTGAAGAATGTGGGGCTGATCGACAATAAGTGAGATGAAATAAATGACTGGTAGGTTTTTTTTTTTTTTATGAGACCAGCAGAATAAAAAAATATGATGGGTTATCACTTTTAAGGCTCATTTCCCATTGCTGCTACTAAGTAGGCAATGATAAAAGCAGCACAACTGAGCAATAGCACCCAGATCAGAGAGTAAGAGAAAATTAAAGGATCAGAGAACCTCTTTAAGACTGTGTCCAATCCAGGGCAATCATCCGGAAAAAAAAATCAATTTTACTCAAATACAATGCAGATAAATTGCATTATGGAGATAAAATATATAGACTTTAAAAATTTATTGTGTTCTCATGCAGGTAATTGTCCATAACACCTTGGGTTTGAGAGTGTTTTGGTTCATGTAAGGTAAAAAATCATCAAATGGTCAAAAGTGATGCATGTATTTATAGCAAAGTTAAGAAGTCATGCACCTAATACTTATGGGCTAATGGTCTTTCTTGTGTTAATCTTTAACCTGATTTTTGGACAAAAGAGAGAAAGGAAGTATTTCTTAGTAGGGACAAGTCCAAGGGAGTTTGTGTACAGAGGGAAATAAAATTTCTCTTCCTAGTTGATTATCTTCATTCTTGTGGGCTGGGTATTATCACACAGGCAGTGGGGAATGGGAAATTCTGTACTCTTGAATGGGTTCAATGCCTTAGATCTCAAAAGATCTCTAAGAGATTTTCCTGAGGGGAGTGGCTGGAGACTTGTTCTGATTTCTTGTGTCTCTCACCTTTGGTGTTCATTCCATACCCCATCAGGTGAGTAGCACTGAATCAGTGTGAGAATAGGGCACAGATGGAAGGAGAAAGGCATTCAATTGACCATAGCATCAGCCCTCCTCAGAGCCCTCTGTCTTTGTATACTACTGGATTCCTATCAGCATGAAAATACATATATTTTTTTCTCACGATTCCATTCCAAATTTTATTTTCCTTGTCCAGGTAGAAAACAAAATCTTCATCGGTCTCCGTCTCAAATAGAAATAAGTTTGGCAAAAAGAAGGAAGAATGGAACCTTCTTTGCATGAAGACTCTGTCGTACTCCATGCACCTAGTGGGTGTTCAAGAAAGACCAGCGGATAGGTAGGGCTGGTTTCCTCTGACAGCGGGCCCGAGGCACAAGCTGCCTTTGGGAACCTGATGAAGAGACCCGCCTTTCTGGCAGAGCCACCCTCACTCTTTCATCACTGCACTCAAAGGTATTACTGATGTTGGTCCTCTGGTTTTGCTGCTTTTTTCCTCTGACTGGACTAACTGAGTCTACTCTGCTCACTAGCTGCCACTTCAGAATCCTGTCACGCAGCGGAAGGCCAAAGGACATTTTCCCCTAAGTCCTTTTAACTTCCTGGCATTCCGTTTTTCAACCCCACATTAAAGGTGCTGATGTTTCATCCTAGTCTACCAGCCAATGGGCGGCCTCAAGTTAGACTAGGCAGGGCTTCTCTCGGCTCTTTCCCTGTTGGGCACAGGGAGAAGGAACCCAGAAAAATGTTTCCTCAAGCTCACTCTGTACTTTTCCTTTGGATGTTATCGCTGAAGTTCTGAGATCACTTATTCAGAAACAGGCGCATTTGAAACTAACATACAACAGATGTCAACCTAGGGCCCCTGTTGGCCAGCAAGACCTATTTCTTGCAAGTTCTCAAAAACATTCTTTTTTCCCTTTTTGCCTGCCTCCCCCCACTCCCCCTCCTCTCACCCAACGCCCAGTCATCTTATAATCCATTAAAGCTGGTATACCACTTCTCTTTCTTTTCCAAGACAAGACCTGCCAAGTTGAAAAACAGAAATGAACCTCCCCTAATTTTGGCATGTTCCTCCAAGCCTCAACTAACCCCGGGCAGAAACTGGTGGATGCATGCCCAGTTGAAAGCTGAGGTTAGAGCTATAACTTTTACCTGCTTTAATGAACAATCTCTTGGTATGTTCTGACTTCTCATCCTTGGTCTACTGCTGGCCTGGACACTGGCAAACCCAGCAGCCTGGCATTCTCTGCAGGTTGGCAGAGCAAGTCATTTGTCCCGAGAAGTGGAGATCTGAGATGCCTCTGCTCCCATAAGAATCTCTTTCTCTGCCTCTCCGATTTACCCTGCTCCCGGTGGTAAAGTTTTTTCTGCAAACATGAAATTAGTTTATATTTTAAGGGCTTTGGAATGACTAATTTTGACTAAGTTAAACAGGGCAGAGTAGTGACTCCCGAGTGACTCCATCTGTGATTCTTGGGAAGAGTTTAATGGACATATTTTATTTTCGTTCAGGGTGACCTCACCGATCATTGTGCAAAATGCCCTTTCTTTATTTCCCCCCTAAAAACAACATACATGCAATTTTCTAGGCATTTCCTAGGGAGGAAAACTCTAATTGTGTTTCACTTATCTGTAAGGCCACTAAAAAATTTCCATTTTAAAATTAGAAGTGTAGGTGAAGGTGATTATATCTTTCCAAAGTCAGTAAAACAAATGTGTTGCATAAGTCATTTCAATTCAATTAAGAGAAACAGGTCAGATGCTAAAATATTAGTAAAATCAATTATGAGTAATAGGTCTCCTGTTAACATGTGCCACTACAACCGCCTTGCTCCTATTTTTTGAATAAATTTGCATTTGTTTCATATTCTGTGTGTGTCTATAATATATGTGTGTACCACTGACCATAAAAACTTCTCCATTTCTTTTTCTTTGTTACATTTGCTCTGGTAGGCCTTGGAAATGACACATGGACTAACTCTTATTTAGTGAAGTTTTTCCTAAGATGAGAGAAAGAGAGGTGGCAAGTTGAAAAGAGCTTTGGAGTCAGGTGGATCCAGCATTGAAACGTTTCCTGTCACTGTGTCAGCTGGGCAGGGAGCTTCATGGTTTGAGCCTTGGTTTCCTCATCTGTAAAGGAGGGTAAGAATATCTTCCCCACAGGGTTGTTGTGTGGTTTAAATACAACAACTTATAGCATGTCCACCAGGTGTCTAGCACAAGGGTGTTCAATGAATGTTTCTTTCTGATCTCCTCTGAAAATCCTAAAAATCATTAATATGTAGGAGAGGATAATAATCATAGCATTTCAAATTTGATGTCTGGCTTTTGTGTTAGGATTAGGGTCACCGAGGTCACCTGAAAAAAGGGGTCATCAAAAAAAAAAAAGACTGCATCTTTACTGTTTAGTAAAGGGGCACCCTTAAATTCTCATGCAGATAACTCACAAGGCAATAAGTTGGCTACCTCAGTCAGCCTTTCCTCAGACAACAGGTTATGTCTGATATGGGTAAACTATGCGGAAAAAAAGAATACAGCATTGAATCATAATTATAAAAAATAAAAGTGACATGTATATGATAAAAGATGAAAAAGGAAAACTGGAAATTTTTTAGAAAGATTAGTGAGAAAAATGGGTACTTTTTTTTCTCTATAATACCCTTTATCATTCTTATAATGAGGTGTGACATTTAGATGGACATTAGGGAATTCTATGATTGGAGATTCATCCTTTTAGCTTGATAGGCTACCTTGTGAAAAGAAAGGTAAATATCTCAGGAATGGAACTTTATTTTGGCTAAATAGAATACATTCTCCCTAATAGCACAGAGAGAATGTAAATGTTGATTGTGGTGAACAATGAAGGAAGGAAGGAAGGAAGAAAGGAAGGGAGGAAGGAAAGGAAAGGAAGGAAAATTCTGAAGGAAGGCCACTAGCTGAGGGAAGCAGACTTGGAGAAAATGGGCTCTAGGTAGGAGCTCAAGGAGTTGGAGATAGTGGAATGAATGGAAATGAGAAAAGCTGCAGAGGCAAGGCAACTAATGTAGGTTCTTCAGGATGATTGTTGTATAATTTAGTTGTAGTTCCAGTTTGGTCCTGGGAGGAGATGAGTGTAGCTTCCACCTACTCTGCTGCCATCTTGGATGAGGGCAAGTAATGTAGGGAGAAGCAGTAAAGGGTCATTCTTTCGGGGTATATGTGCTTATTTTTAAAGAAAAGGAGTATTGATGAGTTTCATCTCTTGAGAAGTGTCCAAGGAAAGTACTCACGAGTTTAGAACAGCCCTGGCCAGTGTGGCCTGGTTGGTTGAAGTATCGCCCCGTACACTGAAAGGTCCTGGATTCAATTCCCGGTCAGGGCACATACTCAAGGTTGTGGGTTCGATCACTGCTGGGTCCAGGTGCATGCAGGAGGCAGCTGGTTGATGCTTCTCTCTCACATCACTGTTTCTCTCTCTCTCCTCTTTTATCTCTCTCTAAAAAAAATCAATAAAAACATATTTTTGGGTGAGGATTAAAAAAAAAGAGTTCAGAACATAGCTCACTGACAGTCTGTCTTATGAAGATTGTCTGCTGTGGGTTCTATGAACTTGTGGGGAGGGGGACAGCATGGCACATTAGGAAGGACAAGGCTACGGGCTTGGCAGGTTCAACTCCTCCTCTGCCACGCACTAGCTATGCGGGTTGGGCAAGTTGCTTAACATGTGAAACACAGTTTCCTCAATTAATATTCATAGTTATACTTGATAGTCATAGTTATAAGGTTTAAATGAGATTACACACACACACACACACACACACACACACACTAACAAACATATAAAATGCCTGGAACATAGTCAACTCTCAAATAATGTATCTATTCTTGTTACAGGGAGCAGAAAAGACAAATCCCAGCCTAAGAAAATAGAAAAATTAATAAAGTTAAGGTTGCAGCTCCATAAGGGTTGCAGGTTTATACGCACAAGGAGGAATCAAAACAGCCCCCTTGGGGGGGGGGTCATGCTACCTTTTCATAGCTGCCAGTGGAAGTGGATGACCCCACAGGGCCCCACTTCGCTGCCCAGAACGTGGTAGTGGATTAGCTGCCATTATCCACAGTCCCACATCTCCATGCTCTCTTGTGCTTCTTCATCTTAGGGCTGGAGCACTTGGCGGAGCTGATCGCTCTGATTCCTGTATTTTGAATCCTGTGATACTCCATGCTTGGGGTCAGGGGGTACAGATAAAGGGGCAGAGGGTGGCTTCTATTCTCTACTGAGCCCTGAGACTGTTTCTGAGTCCTGAAGGTTTGCCTATCTCATCTGGGAAGCTGATAATAGACAAGAATAACACCCCAGCCAGTATTTCTAACCCACACCTTGCAACATGTGTAACATGAGAAAGGGAGGGAAGGTTCTCCCCACGGGGTCCGAGAACTCGCTGGGAGCTCTGTACCTGGGGCTCCGTCAGCAGCCAGGAGCAGAAGGCTAATGGGATCTGAGTTTACCTGGCAAAACCAGGTAGGCAGAGAGGGAGAATGGGAGGTGTGATAGCCAGGGTCTGGGGAGGCTGCTACCTCCCAATCCAACTCATCAGGAAACTGTTTATGTTTTCTGTTTGCCAAAAACCATTGTGCATTGTTGAAACCTGTTTGTCCTGAACTCCTCACAATAAACACACAGCAACCAGTTCTCCAGGTGACAAGTCCTTTTGTTAATGAGCAAGGAGTGAGTGACAGATGAGGCCCCATATGGTGAAAAACCTCAGATGCCTACAGTCAGTCCCCTGGACGCCTCTGAGCAGGCGCTTTGGAAAGAAGTCTGTTTCTCACTGTCTTGCTCCTTCACACTGGGCCAGCATGTCGCGTTGGGATGAGCTGCGTCTGTTTCATGCTCCAGGGGAAGCCAATGCATCGCCATACAACTCATAAACCTCAGTATGAAGAGTATTAAAAAAAATAAAATTTTATGAATCTGTGGACGCACACATAAAACACTTTACTGTACATCATGATTACTGTATGCAGGCAGACATGCATACACATATATGTATTTGTGGTTTGGGTACCAACAAGAGCAAGGTGAATTCGAGAACATGTGGATTGATAGTGTTAACCAATTAAGGTGTTGATCAAACCCCAGAAGGGTGTGTTTCTCCAGGGTGGTGCTATGACGTGTCGCCAGCGTGTATGAGACCCATGCCAGCACACACACCCGCTCTCTCCTCTCTCTCACCCTGTTGTCTATTAAAATCTGTCTCCCACACTTGCCAGGCACCCTCCCAGTTGCACGAAGGCCGTCACTGGTTGGTGAGGATTGAGACATTTTGGCTTCTGTTTGTTGTTTCGCTGGTATCCGTTGTTAACTAAGAGTTAGAAGCTATCCCTTGTAGTCCTTAGAAAGGTTCAGAATGGACTCAGACGCCTGGAAGACGACCAAAGGAGTGTGTGCGGGAAGTGTCCAGGGACTCCGCAGGCCACAAGGTTTAAGAGATTCTGATCTTGGAACCAAAACAGACCCCAAATATGTCAGGACGGCATTCCAGGAAAAGAGCTTGGAAAAGGAAGCTTGTCAGGTAAAAATAAACCGATTTTCCCTGAATAATCTTGCACTTTGCACAAATAAGGATGACCACACCTCCACTCTAGGGCTGGGGCAAAGCCAGGTCCAGCCCAACTAGCTCAAAGGTCTGCTGAGTCAGTGGCGAGGCTGCAGAAAAGCCCCTGCTCCCAGCCTGCCGTCACACACGCCTCTGGAGCAGCTCTCCCGGAAGACATCCTGAAGATTTGATTGGAAATGCTTTCACCGCAACAGACAAGCTTCATATAAGAAGGCTGTGCATTCAGGGAGAGACTTCCACAAGACAGAATTGCTTCAAGAACCAAACAGTAAAATAAAACAAAACAAACAACAAAAACGAACAGCAGCCCCCTGCTATCTCCTTTCAATCCCTAGCATAACTTATTAAAATTATACACATTCTTTGCCAGGGAGCCCATCAGGACAGGGGGTGTCTGTCTGGCTCCGAGTGACAGTCTCAGAGCCCACTGCAATGCTTGGCACACAGCAGGTGCCATTTGGTTGCTCAGATTTGTTACATAAATAACTAAATTGTGGTTGGGAACCCAGTAGGTCCTCAACTGAAGCAAAAAATATACCTGGTGATAATGAAATTTGGGGCCTCTGTTTTGAGTCTTAAAGGGCAGTGAGGTCTGAGGTAGCAACTTAGCAAGAGGCACGGTGGTGACATTGAGAAGCCCTCATCCACAGACTCCCTTGGAGGGACTGTGGGTAGAGCTGTCCTGGGTCAATCTCAATGCCTGTTCCAGTTTCATAGCACAGTGATGATGAGCCATATTAATCAGGAAGGAGGAAAGAATAAAGCAAAAATATATATACACTCACACAGGACCACCTGTAACCTGGTGATGGACCCAGAGGGCAGAAAGCCTGGCTTGCTCTGGACCATGACAACAGTTGCTAAGCCCAGAATGGGATAGACTGGATGAAGCCAGAGCTGCGAGGGAAGCCCAGGTCCTGGGTGCTGGAAGGAAGGCCTACTCTTGCACGAATTTTGTGCATCGGGCCTCTAGTATATGTGTGTGTGTATGTGTGTGTGTGTGTATATATATATATATATATGTATATATATATATATATATATATATATATATATATATATATATCTATGTATTGATTTTAGAGAGGAAGGTAACATCAATGATGAGAGAGAATCATTGATTGGCCACCTCCTGAAAGCCCCCTACAGGGGATCAAGACTGCAACCCAGGCATGTGCCTTGACCAAGAATCAAACTCTGACCTCCTGGTTCATACTGATAGGTCAATGCTCAACCATTGAGCAACACTGGCTGGCTGAGAGCAATTTTTAATGATCAGAGAGGAATAGGACTATTATAGGCCACAGATAACAAACAGTCTTCTATTACCACTTTTTTTTCTTATTCATTAACACTTAGCTTGGCTGACTTCCCCTTCTCGTGTTCCTGCAGGTGAGCAGAGGTAACTAGGGACTCTGAGAATTGAGAATCTGATGGGGATGCCATGTTCAGAGACAGCAATGGAGCTATGCTTGGGTATCAGAACTCAGGCCTCTCTCAACTGTGACTGAGGCCAATAGATGACCTCTGCTCTATTCCTCCTCTCAGTGACTCCTCCTACCCACACAGCCACACAGAGTACACACTGACACAGAACCCTTACACACACACACACACACACACACACATCTTTCTTGAAGCCTGTTCTGTTTGTGCACTCCAGGCCCCTGGCACACAGCAGTGCCCAATAAATACATTAAATATTGAATGAACTGGATTGAAATATTAGGAGGCAGGGTACCTACTCCATCCTGTATTTGTCTCTATCAAGCTTCAACTCACTATAAAATTATATGAATACAACTTATATTCATGTTTTCATTCTCTATAAAGGAGCTTCATAACAGTCAGGATATATAAGTAAGATATTTTTTTTGTACTTTGGTGGCAAAAATAAATATAATTTACTCTCTTATTTCAAGATAGCGGAAGGCCATTGTTCCTGTGAGATTTACCTTTTAAAGCAATCCCTTTCTCACCCCCCATAAAAACTCCCCAAATCTCACTTCCTAAAATTTATGTTATGGAAAGGACAATTTCTTTGGAATTTTTCCTGCCTTGCTATGTCCCCAAATCTTGCTAATCTTCTGGGATTGAAGCTCATGCATTTCTTTTTGATCTGTCCCAACACCTCCTGCTGACACGCCCAGAGGTGCTCAGCTTAACAAGGGAGTGGTCTTTGAAAACATAAACTAGGTGTTTCCAGTTCGAATGAAAGCACGACAAGTCTGCTCACAGGAAATACTGACTGGAACCTTCCCCCAAACAGCTGTACAAAGGTTAAAACTTGCTCTTGGCAAACGAGTTTACACTGATGTGTCCGCCATGGATTGTCCCTTCTTGTGGTTCACTAAGCTCTAATTGCAGTCATGTTGGACATAAGCTGCTTATCGTAGTGTTTCATAATGAAAAGTGCACTCTCTAGAATTCCACACACAGAAATGGCTTCGTTGATTTAAAGGAGTATTATGGTAATCAAACCATTACAAAAATGGACACTTCTTCAATAGACCATCTTTCTTTGGAGACAGAGTAAGTTCTGAATCCTGTGACTGTTGAAGATCGAATTTAGTTTTATGCACTGACAGTAGCCATTTCAACTTCATTTGATCAATTTTGGGGTAAAATATCTGGGTGTTACAAATATGGCCACCTGTATTCACAGATGATATGTCATGGTGATTCCTTGTGGATGTATGCAAAATCAGCAGGATTGAGGAATATTTGCTTATGCTTTGCTAAAAAAAATTTTAATGAATAAGATGAATAAACAACATAGAAACAAACTCAGATACAAAGAACAAATTGATGATGGTTGCCAGATGAGAAGGGATTGGGTAAAAATGTTAAAGGAATTAAGAAGCATAAATTGCCAGTTGTAAAAATAGTCACAGGGATGTAAAGTACAGCATAGAAACTATCCTATATAATAAAAGCCTAATATGCTAAGTGTCTGGTCGTCCAACCAATCAAAGCATAATATGCTAATGATATGCTAAGGCCGCTCAACCGCTTGCTATGACATGCACTGACCACCAGAAGGCAGACTCTCTGACTGGTAGGTTAGCTTGCTGCTGGGGTCCGGCTGATCAGGACTGAATGAGAGGGGCCAGACATGCCCTGGAGCCCTCTCACAGTCCCTCCCGGGCTGGCCAACTTTCCATGTCCCTCCGCAGCCCTGATCATGCACTGGTGGGGTCCCTTGGCCTTGCCTGTGCCCTCTCGCAATCCGGGACCCGTTGGGGGATGTCAGAGAGCTGGTTTTGGCCCTACGTGAACCATCAGTCGCTATGATGTGCACTGACCACCAAGAGCCAGACGCTCAATGCAGGAGCTGCCCCCTCGTGGTCAGTGTACTCTCACAGGGGGAGCACCACTCAGCCAGAAGCCAGGTTCACAGCTGGTGAGTGCAGCAGCAGTGGCGGGAGCCTCTCCTACCTCCATGGCAGTCAAACATCCCCCGAGGGCTCCTGGACTGCAAGAGGGAGCAGGCTGGGCTGAGGGATCTCCCAAATGCATGAATTTCATGCCCCATGCCTCTAGTAATCAATAATATTATAATATTATTATGTACAGTGTCAGATGGGTACTAGACTTATTGAGGCGATCACTTTATAAGGTATATAAATGTCTAGTCACTATGTTGTACACCTGAAACATAATATTGTATGTCAACTGTAACTGAAAAGTAAACTAAACTATTTTACTAGTAAAAAGAAAACAACAAGAAAAAAAATAATATCATAATGTATAAGGAAACTAAGAAACTCACTTATAATCCTGGAACTTTAAGCACATCAAACTGCTTTTCTTCTTCCTTGGTCTGAGCACTGACATCTACCTGCATGCAGGTTGGCGTTCCGCTCGGCCCCATGCTTCCCTGTGTCGTTACTCCACCATAATGAATCATGATGGCTTCTGGCCCAAGGATCCACCATTCTGACCACTTCACTGCAGCTCAGGTGCTGGCAGAACAATCAAACTACTCAAGATTTTAGGATTCTATGGTTTTTAAGGTATCGAACTGCAGGCGTTGCTTGAGGTATTCTCTGCAGAACCTTTGCATAGCATCTTTGCCTGCATTTTCAGAGCCCAAGGCACCAGAAGCCATGTCCACACAGGCTGATCCTCTCCTTTGGGATTATCCAAAGCTGAATAGATGTTTATAGCTCCATCCACCTTTCGGAGGCCTTCCCCAACCATTCCTGCCCAGAAGACTGCCCCCTCCCTCCTGAAGCTCTGGTGGTCAGCTTCTCTCTTCATCTCCCTTTTGCTAGAGGGTAGAAGTTTCATTTCCGAATCAAACTCTATTGTTTTTAGAGTGAGGAAGCCCCTTAGATCTCTCTGATCCCCCAGGATATCTAGTGCACAGAGAGTATTACTGCATATTCATAGGTTGATCCAAATAACTTTGTTGACGAGATAATTGTCAAATGGAAAATTAGGTAAGTGAAAAGGATGCAAAAATGTGAAAGAGAAAAAGACATCATGGTGTTAGTTCAAGCAAGGGCAGAAACCCAGTCTCACCCTCTGATGTTACTTAACCTCTCTGTATGTCAGTTTCAAAGAAATGTTGAAACAATAGTACCTACTTCATAGGCTGTCATGAGGATTAAATGAGCTCATATTTGTAAAGTGCTTAGAACAGTGCCAGGCATGCAGCAAATGCACACAGGCGTCTGCTAAATGAAAATATACATTAAAGAACATGGCCATGCCCCAATCTACCAAACACAGCGTCTGCCACGGGGAAGCTGCTCAATAAAGGTTGAACTCTTTGCTTTGTGACACCTGAACCAGCGAGGGCCTGGGATGGAGCAGCAGCCAGGGCCCGTGGGCTGCTGGGTGACCATGCCTTCCAGGAGAACAAACTCTTGGGAGCGCAGCAAGCTCCGTGCTCCAGTCGAAGGGACCCGGTTCTGCCACCAACTCGGCTCAGCTGGAGCGCTAGCAGGGCTGGGACCCTGTGGCTTTTGGAGGAGCAGCTGCTGGGCACCCTGGCGCCCCCGCTGGCGGTGAGCTGCTGCGGTGAGGGGCACAGCCTGGCTCCGCCCAGCCTCCCCGCCCGCCTTCACGGAAAGTTACTGCGTGCTAACTGCTAACGTGGCAGGACCGGGAAAGCGCAGGGCTGCCAAGTTCTGAAATGCTGGGCTGTGCTTCTTCTGCTCACAGGCACGGCTCTTCTGAGAGTCTAGTCCATACACGTCCCCTGCACATAACTGTATTCTCTCAGCAGTTACTCTATTTTGGGGCAGAGGGAAGAGGAAAGGTTTGAGGGAGTGGCAGGGAAGGCATGCCCTGCGATGGCCTCAAGGTGAATATATACTTTTACCCACTGTATTGTGTACAGTTGAACTTTCATCTAATAGATTTAAAAAAAATACAACCTAACACTTTATAAAGTTCAACTCACCGGAGTCTTCCGTGTGTCTATTTGCTTATTCACTTCTTAACAAACATTTCCCAAGCACCCATTATCTATCAGTTCCCCAGGTGGGCCCAGGGGGCCCTGAGGAGCTCATAGTCCAGTGTGGAGACAGACAGGGGATTGTGGCTATGAGATACGAAGGGCTGTCCCCCCGGACCCCACACAGGGCGCCCCACATAGAAATGGTTCCTGTGAGGTGGGACAGCAGCCTGCCCGGGCCTGCAGGGGAGTCTTGTTAGAGCTGGGCTTTGAAGAATGACTCCCGCGAGAAGGTCATCAGGTGAGCAAGTGGCCTAATTAGGCTGTGATGTACATTTATTATCTTTGTCTCACACCTGCTTTTTCAAGTGAGGCTTTAAACATACAAAAACAGATCATGGGTTGGAAAACCGTCTTATATCATCAACATTGCATTCGCTGATTATGGTCATTGTACTGTGGCCATGGAAGAGAAAGACCATGTTACTAGGAAATCTATTCTGAGAAAGATTAAAGAGGACTGTCTTATCTCTCTCTGTCTCTACACACACACACACACACACACACACACACACACACACACACACACTTGTATAAGCACACATATGCATGTATATATTTGTATGTATTTGTATATATATGCATATATATATATGCACACACAAACATACAGACATAAGGAGGGGGAGACAGAGGGAGAATGAGAATGACAAAGTAAATAGGACAAAATGTTAACAACTGGGGAATCTGGATACATGGCATTTGTGCCATATTTGCATGTCTCTATAAATTTGAAATGATACCAACACAAAAAATTAATGAGGATTTCTAAAACATAAAAAATACTAAATTAGCTTTAAAACAACCAGAAGGATATTGCCTTTGATGACCATCACTCTGAAAAGCGTTAGCAATCACCAGAACGTGATTTGGTCAGATGGAGACGGGGACCTGAGGAGTGCTGTGCCCTCTGTGGTTCCCTCCTTACTTGCGCACCCTGCTCTTTTTTTCCCTGAAACCTTGAGCTTTGTAGGATGAGAGGGTCAGGAGGGCGGTGGCACCCATAGCAGCTATGGTCATTGAGGGCCCTGAGCGGGAAGGGGCAGAAGGTGCTGTTGTTCCTCTGCAGGGGATGGACCCACCCCAGGAACCTAGAGGGGGTAGTGCCAGCAGGAGTGGGCGTCAACTTAGTAAGAATTTGGGATTTGTCAGACAATTCTGTTGTGCTTGCTTATGATACATTTTAAAAGGCAGAAAGCAAAATTTAATAGTAATAGCTGTAGCTAACACTTCCCAGGTGCCTACTATAGTCTAGGTACTTTGCTAAGTACTTAATGTGGGTGCCTCATTAATTGCCCATAACAGATCCATGGGGTGGGTACTACTAATATTCCCATTTTACAGATGAGAGAACTAAGGCCCTGCTAGCCAATGGTGGAATTTAATATAAGCACAAGTAGCCTGGTTCCAGTGCCTGGCCTCTTAGCCACAATATTATATTCTCTAGGCTCTGGCTCTACTTTTTGTGCATGTGAACTAAGAATTTCAAAGTACATGGAGGGGGAAAGGAAAGCAACATGATTAGCTGGGGTGGTGGGGTTGCAGTGATGTTTATTTTCATTTTAGTGTTCAGTATTATTTATGTAATGAATAATTTTTAGACACCATAGCAATCCCATAGATTGAACCAATAGATGCAGTTTGGGATATGTGTACCTAACATAGAATCTTTGTCACCCAGTAAATTATAGCTTCTCTGTGCCTTGGCTTCTGTGTCTGAAATATGAGAGAATATTTGCTAACATTTTCCCACTAAAATACTTGCTCTATGGTTGATATTCTGTGTGTGGTGTGCGTAGAACATGGTGGGTGTGGAGGCGAGGGGGTGAGAAAGGGTGGGGAGGAGTAGGGTGGAGTGAGGTCAAAAAACTCTTTAAAAGGGCAATTACTCACTGGTGGAATCAAACATGATGCATGAGGATGGGCTGGACTTTCTGCTCTTAAGGTATTGTCCACGATGGGACAAATTCTTCGGAGCTGAATTAGGTTCCATTCTCCCTTGCTTCTTCATTTTTTTACCCTTTCCCTCTCTCCCTTTTTTCTTTCTTTCTTTCTTTCTTTCTTTCTTTCTTTCTTTCTTTCTTTCTTTCTTTCTTTCTTTCTTTCTTTCTTTCTTTCTTTCTTCCTTCCTTCCTTCCTTCCTCCCTCCCTCCCTCCCTCCCTTCCTTCCTTCCTTCCTTCCTTCCTTCCTTCCTTCCTTCCTTCCTTCCTTCCTTCCTTCCTCCTTCCTTCCTTTCTCTCTCCTTCCTTCCTCCCTCCCTTCCTTCCTTCCTTCCTTCCTTCCTTCCTTCCTTCCTTCCTTCCTTCCTTCCACCTTCCTTCCTTCCTTCCTTCCTTCCTTTTCTTTCTTTCTTTCTTTCTTTCTTTCTTTCTTTCTTTCTTTCTTTCTTTCTTTCTTTCTTTCTTTCTTTCTTTCTCTCTTCCTTTCTGCCAGTAGAGTGGTGTTTTGTCAAATTTATACATTTTCTCAGATAGAAAAGACTAGCAGAGACTCAGGCCACAAATGTGAGTGGCTTGAGAGCATCAGTGGACTCAAGTCCCTGATCTCATTTAACCCCTTTACCATTTGTATAGACGAGAGACTTCTCTATTTGCTGTTTATTCACAGATGGTTCAGTAGAAATACACCCACGAAAGGTGAAAAATTGGGAGTCATCCAAAGACATGCTGCTATGGCTAGCAATGAGGCTGGTTAGCTTGTATTCTCTTCCCGGTAACCTTTCAGACAACCTGGATTGAAGGCAGACTTTTCATTTCGGTGCCTCACCCATCTAGGTTCAAAGATGCCTTTGAGAGAGCCAAGGGAATGAAGATTTAATGCTGTCAAGTGCTTTGAGACCTCAGACAAAGAAGCTCTGTAAATACTGAGAATTACCGGGCATTATCGGCCCTGGTATTGGTCCCCTCCGTATTATCAGGGTTTTGAAAAAAATTAATGAAGGAATAGGTCCTGGCACACTGGCAGCAGAAATCGCTTCAGGAAAGATGAAGAGACCTTCTACACTCAGGAATGTAGGACTCAGTGCAAACACTCGCCCAAGAATTACTTTTCTTTTTTTCCAATGAAAACCACCAAAGGTGAAAACCCATTGCAATACAAAAAAAGAAAGAATGAAAGCTTTTAAACTCCATCTCCGGTGGGAGAGGGCAAGGTGCTGTGTGTGTGCTCGCACCTGCACAGGAGATGAGAAGAGAGAGGCAGACATTTAGAGAGACAGCCTGGGCTTCAGAAGAAAATGATGCAAAAGGCTTATGCCCAGATGTTGATATTTGCTCCAAAATGAAATGATTTGTTTTTTAAAGTAGGCATTCTGTGTTGGTGAGGGTGCAGGGCAACAGGCACTCATTACATTATTGGTGGGCACGTAAACGGGTAAAATCTCTATGCAGGACCACTGTGTGTATCCAATGACATGACTTAAAACTGCGCTTTCCCATTGTCCTAACGATTCTACATCCAGGGCTTTCAATTGTATACATTTTATGTATTCAAAATGGCATATGTTCATTGCAGTACTGTTTGTATCAGTAAAGTTTGGAAACAATTTAAAAGTTGCTTAGTAGGCGTATCCATCAAATGGAATATCACACAGCTGCTAAAAAAGAATAAGGCAGCTGCAGATGCACTTCTATGGAATCAGCTCTAAAGATGTAGTGTTAATTGAGAAAAATCAATATGCAGAACAGTATGTGTATATAGGTACATATATGTGTGTATATATATACACTTAAATATGTATGTTTGAGTTTATCATGTTCACATATTCACAGAAGGGATTATTTCTGGAAGGCTGCATAAAAAATTGGTAAGTGGCTAAAGGACAGGGCTCACCTCTGACTTCATATCCTTTTGAATATTGTGTCGTGTACCTGTACAAAAACAATTTTAAGTACTGCTAATGTGTGTGAAACCACTGATTAACTAACAACGTAAAAAGATGAACTCTGTACCATTTTCTGGGGGTGAGGGGCGAGAGGCGTGTGTCTTCAGAGCTCTCCCGTGTTCCCATGTTGCTCTCAACACCAGGCTTCCTGGCCTCTGGATTCAGGGTGCCTGTTAGAGCAAACTCTCGCCAAACGAAGAAATCCCTGATCTGTACCAGATCTATCCCATTAGATCTTAGTATTCAGGGACCTTCCCTGTAGGACTGAGAGGGGAAATGATCCCTAAAATAAGGCTCCTACTGGGCGACGCCAAACATATTTGCTACAACTCTGACCAGAGATCATTTTGGACTCAGGTGGTTTTTGGTTGCAAGGCACAAAGACTCACCAAACTAGGAATGCTTATTGCACGCATGCATATGGGGTAAGAAGAATAGCACAGTTCTCATGGGGATTTAATAAGAACAATGAGACAACAACCTCAAAATGAACAATTATGGAGCCCTGGGGTGCCCAGCATTGGGTGGATAAGGTCGCCTTCATCGCACCACAAACCCATGAGGCCGCCACTGTTATTGCCTCCATTTGACAGGACATCTAACTTGAGAAGAGATCACTGGTGCCACAGAGAGAGTGGAGCCGGGATCTGGAAACCCTGTCCCTTTCTCCATCGCAGGTTCACGGGCAGCGCGGCATCCCTGTCTTAGGGTTGCTGCTTCTCACTGTACCTTCGAGGCTCACTCTGTTGTGACACCAGCTGGCTTATTCCCTCCCTATTGGGCTTCCTCCATGGATCCTTGCTAAGTTCTTAGAGGCAACCATGCCCTCAATTGGGCTACTTCTGTATTTGGTATTCAACTGTATTGTTGCCCTTATCATGCTGTATTGCAAATATTTATTTAGATCTGTGTTTCTTTTACTGGAGCATAAACTCATAGAAGGGAGAAAACATGTTTTGGTAGCTTATTTATTTTTAATTGAAATAAACTATTTTAGAATAGTTTCAGATTTACATAAAAGTTACAAAAATAGTAGAGAGAGTTTACATATACCCCTTGCCCAGCTTCCCTTATTATTAACATGATGCTTAAGTTTTATACATTTTTTTCCAACTAAGGAATCAACGTTGGTATATTAACTACATTTCACAGTTTTCAAATTTCATTGGTTTTCACCTAATGCCCTTCTCCTGATCCAGGGTGCCATCCAGGTAGCAGATTATGTTTAGTCGTCACATCTCATTAGCCTTCTCTGGTCTGAGACAATTTCTTGAATTTCCCTTGGTTTTGCCCACCTTGGCAGTTTTGAGGCATACTGGTCACGTATGTTGTCAAAATGTCTCTCAGTTTGGGTTTGTTTTATGTTTTCCTCATGATGACACTGGGGTTTATTTTTAAACACCAGCATTGAGCTAAATACCTAGCATGTACCACCTTGAACAGCCCAGAAATTTGATTAATGGTTATTGAACTGAACAGAATTCAAGGGTTTCTTTAGCACCTTCTATATAAAGAGAAGCTGTTGATACTCTTGGAGAGATTAAATATGGAACTCAAGCTCTGTAAAGAACTATGACATGGCTGAATAATAAAAGGCAATATGCAACCAAGTGTCAAACAAGGGAACCGAGAGAATGACCTACGGCAGCTGAGGAGGTGGATTACTCAGTATGCGTGGGCGAAGTCAGCAACATCTCTGTGTAAGAAGGGACTAGAAAAGTGGGGAGGGTTCAAAGAGGCCTTCTGAATTTCTCAAACATACCAGGCTCTTTCCTGCATTTCCAACCTCTCTCCTTGCATGGCTGGCCTTCCTCATTCTTTAGGTCTAGGCCTAAATGTCACCTCTGCAGACCATGTTATCTCAAATCAACTCCGACTGCCACTCTCTCTCATGGAGCTTGTTGGTTTCCTTCATTGCTCTTGTCAACGTGTGTAATGATTTATGGTTGATTTATTTATTGTCTGTCTCTCTCCCTAGAGTCTAAGCTCCTAGAGGACAAGTACTGCGTTTTTAATTCACTCTGGCAGAGCCCATTCCTTGGCACATAGTGATCCTCCAATGACCTTGGTGAAGGAATAAAAGGATTGATGTTGGATAAGACTGACAAGATGTGAGACAATGACGAGGAGATAATAAGCAACTGCTGGAAGAGGCTGCAATGGAGCCAGAGTGCACTGGGTAGGCAGATGGGATGCTGCCAGGCATGAGACTGATCACATGGTGTCAGGCGATTCCAAATGGGGTGGCATAATTTGGGCAAAGGCCAACAATGTACTAGGTGTGGGCCACACAGAGGTAGAGGCCATCTAGTAATTTTCCATCTTGGGAAGGCCAGCAAGGGTTCACAGGACAGAGAATGGGGATAAGGAATAACTGGGGTTGGGGTGGTGCAGGGGCCATAGGAACATCTGTATAAATTGACAACATATCCCACGAACAAGAATAACACAAAAGCTCCTGGAAGGCAAGAGCGGGTACCAAGTTTAACTTCTCTGGTGTTGGCACAAACCCAAGGGAAAAAAGGGCCTGCTAGTCAATGCTTCTGAGTAAGAAAGGTAACATGGAAGATGAAGGTTCATGATTTTGCAATGGGATTTGGCTCTGGGAAAGGACAGCCATCTTTGTAAGCAGGAGGAAATGCTGAGCAATGCAGTCATGAGCTCCGGGACTCAGAGTGGACAGGGCCCCAGAGAAATCTTTGATTTTTTCCACCATGTGGTCCACATAGTTACAGAGGACAGAACTAGGGTGTACACACTGACTACCTTGAGAAGTATATGTTTTCCCATCTAAGTTCAATTTGAAAATGCTGACCAAAGGGGCAGTGGTTCATACGGAGTCTGGCTGGAGTGAGCCCAGAGGGAGGAGGCCTGGAAAGTGCATGGCAAAGAAACCCTGGGCGTCCAGAGTATGATTTAAGTATATTTTTATTGATCTCAGAGAGGAAGACAGAGGGAGAGGGAGATAGAAACATCAACGATGAGAGAGAATCATTGATAGGCTACCTCCCGCACACCCCACACTGGGGATCAAGCCTGCAACCCAGGCATGTGCCCTGATCAGGAACCAAACTGTGACCTCCTGGTTCTTAGGTCGATGCTCAACCACGGAGCCATGCTGGCAGGCCAGATTATGATTTAGAAACAAAAGGAGATGTGCTGTCTTCGTGTACCATATCAATACTTATGATGGGTGAACCCTGCTTATTTTTCATCCAGCCAAAAGAACAGCTTTGAAAAACATGACGATGACCTGTGCCTATAAGATTCCAAAGGGACTGTCAGTGACAGAGCTCAGGGGATTCCCAGGAGGACCAGGAAACCGTCCAAGTGGTCTTCCTCTGACAAGGCGGGGTGGGCAGGGGAAGGCATAAAAAATGGCTGCATGTCTACATGTGAAGGTCAGAGCATGAGATAAGGACTGTGTCTTTGTTACCTAAATTCTATAACCTCTGAACCCCCAAAGGTAAGTGGGTGAATCCTGTTTGCAGACCTGTAACTCGGGAATCCCTTCTCTCCTCTGTGGCGCCTTAGAGCAGGGCTAAAGGGAGAAGAGGCGCTAGCCTGTGCAGGCTCCTCCTCATGGGAGAAGGGGGGACTCTGACGTCCAAGGGCGACACAGCTCACCCAGAGTCACCCTGGTGGATGGCGTTGGAGCCGGGGCGGGACCTTCTGACCCAGCTTTCCTTTCACAACCCTAAGCAGCCCAGCTAGGGCCTGACCACGACGTTGGCTCTGATTATACATTTTGATTGCCACTCTCCTTTTATTTGAATATATGAGCACTGTTCACTGTGCTTCCCCTCCTCACAACAACCTGGAGGTGGATGGAGGAAAAAACAAAGCACCACCCTCATTCACACTCATTTTAACGAAATGCACACCAAGTATCTGACCCCCATTCCGACTTCCCTGCCGATCCCCAGCTCGTATCCATTCATTCCCCTTATAGATGGAAATGCGATTTCCTTGCAAATAGGACCAGAGGGGTTACTAGCATTACCTGACAGTTTTATGATTACTTTTGTTTCAAGCATTTGCCAGGTAGTATGGTGAAAAAATGCAGTGTTCTCAACTTTGCATTCCTTTTAACGTCACAGGGGAAAATGAGAAACAAAGAACAAGCGTGCTGATTGCATGCTGAGTGCCTCGGAGGCCTCCTCAGAGGACCTGGCTTTCCTCCGTGCTTCCCACCCACAGACTTGCCAATCCTAAAACAGCAGAGTGGGCTGAAGGGAGTTACTCTGCAGCACCTGAGCCGCCAGCTCAGGGGTGGGCAGCTGAGGTGACTTGGCAGACCCTGCTGTAAACATGGGTTATCAGCTCATTTACAAGGTAAGCCAAGTGGGGCAAGTTGACTTTTTTACTGTTCTCTGGATTTCATATTATGCTCTTGTAAGAACTCAATCATTCAAATAGTTCATATTTAGAAGAGAAAACTAGACAACATAAAGGAACCAAAGGAATATTTCATTAATAGGCATTTATGTGTGTTTTATTAATAGTCATTTGTATTTAGGGGCTACTTTAACTCATGTTTTACTGCTTATATATTTTCTAAAGGGTCAGACACTCTTGGGTGTGAGGTTGCCAGATGAAATGCAGAATATTCAGTTAAATTTGAATTTAAAATAAACAATGAAAATGGGGGACATCTGTAATACTGTCAACAACAAAACAAAACAAATAATGAATAAGTTTAGTGTAAGCATAGTCCAAATATTGCAATGGGGCCTATTTTATTCATTATTAATCAGCACTGGTTCCATTAACTAGCCAGTTTATGTATCATCCAGATTATTTCCCCTCCCTGCTTCCTACTTTTTTTCAGTGGCTTAATTTTAGGAACCCTATTAGAGGGTGGAGAGAGAAATACAATTCCAGCACACTGGCTGTCCTACTTATCATGAGCTGAGGCACATGTTTTAGTAGCTTGATATTTTGGGTTAAAAATGGTGATCATCTGCATTCTTCCTATTACTATATAGACAGAATTAGCCACAAACTTATGTTTTTCCAAGTTTCGATTTTGCAGATCAGTAAAATGTAAAAGAAAAGGAAATTGTGGGAAGATCAATAACATGCTGCCAAGTCTAAATCTGATCCAATAAGGATGCTAAAAAAATACAACGACCATCTTCAATTGCCATTCATTCAGAAAAGAAAGTAACGTTTTAACACCCCCAAAGCAGGAAGGACACACTCTTAGAATTAAGAGCCATACTTCTTAAAGAAAGCTGGCAGCCTTCCAACACGTTGCCCTCGGTTTTGTGAACACGTTGTCACAACATGGTTGCGGGCCCTGCGATTGGAGACCTCACAGACAAGGTTATACCCAGCAGCACCTGTGAAATGACAGCGGCTAGAGTGCACGTCACACAGGTTTGTGCAGGTCTGAGATAGTCATGGGAGCACCTTCTAGTAAAGGAAAGAGGAGGTAGATGCAGCCAGTTTAAGCTTTGATGACCTTAAATTAATATGTAATCTCAATATTTTCTTTCTGGGAAGCATATTATTTGTGCGGAAATATACTGTGCTTTTTCTCAAACCACGAAGCATTTCCTCAACCCATACTATATAGAAAACCTTCCTCTAAGCTTCCTTTGGAGCACAGACCAATCTCTGTACTCTTCCTCTCTTATCTCTGCAAAATGAATGCCTCAGCAATGGGATAATACGACATTGAACTTAAATAGCCCCCTTCCTAAGAGAGTTCAGAGGTCTCTGAAACTACAGGTAATTAAGCCTCCTGGCTCCTATGAGCTGGCAGAATGTGTGACCCCAGCCAGGCAGAGTTGAGTATTTGTCAAAAGGCAGGTACCAGGGGTAGCAGTGCTCGGAGACCAAGTCCCTAGGTTCAGATTTTCTATCACCCTTCCCATTTTACACAAGGGAAAACGATGGTGTGCAAGTGGGTAATTGCCTGAAATTGCTGAGTAATTAAGAGAAACCACGATTAAAATCAATTGCCCAACCCAAGTCTTGTATGCAGTTTCTTCTATCCTTCTCTTGCCCGAGAAGCACATATAAAGACTTTTTTTTTTTAAACCAGGGGAACTTTCCTTTAAATAAGACTGAAATTCAATTTCATATGCTGCAAAGAGTTTCAAAACAAGATTTACCAATGATCTGCAAATATTCTTCCTTCTCCCCATGGCCATGAAGTTGGAGACTGGGAACCCTTTTCAAGGGCTCTTTAAGGCAAAGTAGTCATTAAACACACAGGCATTAAAATATATATTATACTAAAAAACATGAAAAATACCCCAAACTTTGAAAATATTTTGACACATTTTATTTCAGTCTTTTTCTAATCATAGGATTATTGCTACGCATAGGGTTATTCTGTTATGCATACACTTTTTAAACTTAATATTACTATGTAAATATGTATCATGTTGTTGTAGCTAGCCATAACTTTATTTTAAATGTTATATAATACAAATCATATAAACAATTTTTATCCCCAACTTTTAATAAGTGATACTCTCTGCCTTAGGGGACTGGATATGGATAGGGGCCTTTTTTTTTTAAATGTAGTATTGGTTTTCTGTAGTGTTAGTGTTTTTAAATGACTAATTATTTATTACTTTTATAATAAGAAAAAAAAACAAAGATACAAAACACATACACTCCACTAAAAATCACTTCAACCTGAAATTTTAGGAGGCCATTTAGCATCACCTCCTAACTGCACCCTCCCTTAGTCCTAACACTGACCTACCTGAGAAATTCAATACCCCTTCGGTATTCCAGACATTTGTCTTTCTGAGAGAAGTAGTGCAACCGATTTCTTTTAACCTCTCAAGATCCCAGCTTTTTTAAAAATTGTTGAAGCTCGGGTATTCTTCCCCACTCCACCCCCCTCCCTGTTAATATCAGCTTCTTTTCATTCCTCTCTCTTTGTTTTTGGCCTTACTAATTCTGACATGACTTTTTTTTTCTTCTCATACTCAACTGAATAGAAGAGAGAGATTTGGCTTTGATTCCAGAATGATGTTTCACAGAAAGTCAACTCTTGTTTCACGTACTTGATAAACATCTCACTAACTAATTTCTTGCTGTTTCTAAGCCACTAACATTTTGGTTAGCAAGTCCAGAGCTCTTCAGACACCGTTTGCCTCCTACACAAGAAGTAAGCTAATGAAACCCAAGGAGTACAGCCTGGCCCTCTTACAGCTTCTCTGTAATGGTTTTTGTCACCTGGGCCAAGCTGCCACCACCATGACTGTGCACATGGGGTGCTGCCTCAGGGCAAGTGGAAGAATGCAAATATCTGTGGCCCTCACACTGCAATTTAAGGAGAGCCGTTGGCTTATACTCTTCCCATTTATTTCTCTTCCTAACCACCGAGTTTGAGGATAAGGTGCTATTTTTACTTATTTCCAGTGGAAAGAACATGAAACCTTAGGGTGATAGTGGCATATTGCTGAATTATGTGTTTTAGTCTGAATAGAATAAATTAGACTTTTGGTGGAGAGAGGGGAGAAAGGAGAGCAAGGAATCCAAAGAAAATCAGGTGGAAAAGCTAGATTTTCCTAGTTCCTGGGTTCTAGGTATGTAGGAAAAATAGCCACAATTAATAATATAGTAATCACACGGAAGGAAGTATAGTCATTGATAAGGTATTTCTTCCCAGACATTCAAAATCTGGGTACTCAGATTTTAATTACATTTCTCTCTATTGAGTTAAAATATGCTGTCTGCAATTAGAACGTAAGTACAAGATTTAAAGGAAGAAGAACACGTTTAAAAGGCTTTTAAAAAGCAATCAAGGCTTCTTGGACAGAGATCCTTTCATTCAAGGATGCTATGTAGCATCGCAGAAATGAATCCTCGACTTGGGCCCTTCACTTTCTTAGAAACAGAAACGTGCTTAAACTGTTAGGGTGAATGAGTTGGGCAAAGTACACTCTGCATTTTGCTTTAAATTTTAACTAGACACAAACCAAACAAAACCTTTCACTTTGAACTTGGCTGGAGAAATATCCTGAGCCTGTCCATCTTCCATCCTCTGTCGGAGTCAACTTCAGATATGACTGACTGAATTTTCGATTTCTTTATTTTCAGATCTGACTCCCTTGCTGGTTGTGCAGTGGTCATGGGGTTTGTCATCCTAAGAGTTACCATTTGAAACACCAAAATCTTTTTTTCTTTCTTTCTTTTTTTTTTCTTTCTTTTTTTTTTTACATTAAACATTCCCTCTGTCTGTTTCTCAAACGAACTCCTTGAGGGAATGTGTTCTGTGAATGACTGGAAGCAGTCTACAAGAGTGAGGGCAGGAGGAGCATGTCCTGGTTCTTCCAGAGACCATTCCTCTGCATCCTACAGGAAGCCTGTGTTCTCCTCACCAGGCGTATCTTCTCCAGCTTGGAAGGACAGATGAAAAGAATCCTATCTTTCCACTCTTGTGAGGGGAAGAGATGTGGTGCTCATGTTCTCTGGATTTTGCTTGACCAAGTGGGGGAGAAAGGTAGAAAGAGAAGGGAAGACTAAACCTTGAGAAAGGAGAAGAAGAGAAAGTAGCTGCCCACCCCCAAATCACCTAGCAATCTGTACTTTTGAGTAAACTGACGCACAGTTGTTAGTGGTATTTCAATGGGCTAACAAGTAACCAATTGTCCCTACCATCAAGTAGAGCGCAGTCTAAAATTGCTGAAGGAAAGGAATGCCTACCATTGGTTCTTTTTTTATTATTGTAGCCATTTGTAGGGGAGAAAAATATTTTTCCTCTACTCATCTTAGGTTCTTTCAGTGCTGGGGTCCTTCAAATTAGACTGACACAAGACAGATTCACAGGGGAAAAAAACAACCAGTTTCTTAACTCATGAAGCATACAATACATGGAATACTCAGTGATGAGTAACTCAAGGGAATGGTCAGAATTTGGGCTTCTATAGCATCTTAGCAAAGAACAACAAATTTGTAGAGAAGGGACTTTTTCCAGGCTCCCAAGGGCAACAAATGTGGGAAGGTAAATATATAGGGGAAAATAATGGAAGATAAGGATTGTTTTAGCAAGATTTGTTGCATAGATTCCTCCGGTTCAGTTTCTGGGCTGATGAGAGTCTAGAGTTGTCTCTGGTGGTTAAGAATCATCTTGCCCATCCTGGAGGAATCTATGTTGGTTGTCCTGTGTCTGCTATCTCTCAATTGCATTCACCTCAAAATAAGCCTTATATCAAAGTGGTGTATTTGTGGGTGGCATACTCTGAACTGCTTTAATGATCAACTTTTCTTTCATTTCAAAAGGTTCTAAAAATAATACATTTACATGGTAGAATATTTGAAATTTAGAAAGAAGTTAAAAGGAGGATACAACAAGCCCTGGATGAGTGGCTCAGTTGGTTAGAGTATCCTCCCGATACCCCAAGGTTTGGGTTCATCCCTAGTCAGGGAATATACAAGAAACAACCAATGAGTACATCAATACGTGGAACAACAATTCGATCTCACTCTCTCAAATCAATCAATAAAATATTTTGAAGAAATAAACAAAACAGTACACAAACCATTACCAAATCTTATTAGTCATATGTAACCTCCATTAACATCTAGAAATGGTTCCAGTATATTTTCCTATGCTTTTTAAAAATTTTCACATAACTGGGGTCATTCTGTACAAAGAATTTCACAAACTATGTTTTGGTTCACTCAATCAAACATATTTTCTCATGCCATTATTAATTCTTTAAATATTATTTTAATAGCACTATAATTTTCCATTTTATACCTATACTATAATTTATTATAATTTTCCTATTATTGGATATTCAGGGACTACTTAAGTAAATGTGTGTGTTTTGTGTGTGTGTGTGTGTGTGTGTGTGTTCATAAATCTTAGCATTTCAAATTATTTCCTTAGTATAATCTTCTGAAAGTAGAATTACTGGATCAAAGAGCATCATATTTCAGGATTTTAATACATATTACTGGGAAGGGTGTAACACAGAATATGATTGCCTTTCTGTAGCTCTGGCTGCATTGATTAATGTCATTTAAAAGTCTTTGCTATTTTGTTAGGTCCCTGTTAACTTTGTATTCATTGGTGAGGCTGAAAAGTATTTACTGTATAATTAGCTATTTGTATTTTCTCTTACATAAACTGTCAGTTCATGACCTTCATCTATTTTGTCATTGATTTATAATAACACTTTATAAATTAAGGCCATTAACTTTTAGTGCCTAAATTTTGAAAAAATACATCTGCTTACCAGTTTGCATTTTGTCCTCTGATTTTGTTTGATTATTTTTGACATATAGAAATTTTGTATTTCTCTATATTTTAATTTATTGACCTTTTACTGTGATTTCTTCCGTTGCTTTAAAGCATAGAAGATCTTTACCCATCTAGATTAGATAAATATGCGGAAATATATACTCTTTAGTTTAAAAAATAATATTTCTGCTCAGAGATTGTGGCTCAGTGGTTGAGCATCAATCTATGAATCAGGAGGTCACGGTTTGATTCCCGATCAGGGCACATGCCCAGGTTGTGGGCTCGCTACCCAGTATAGGGCATACAGGAGGCAGCCAATCAATGATTCTTTCTCATCTTTGATGTTTCTCTCTCTCTCTCTTCCTCTCCTCTGAAATCAATAAAAACATATTTCCTTTATCTAGCACTTGATTTCTTATATGGTATGAGAAAAAATTTACCCTTTCTCCTGATAAGCTAACAATATCACAGTCCCACTTGTTGACTGCTGTTTACTACAGTTTTTACATATATTCTGTATATAGATATTCAAGACTATTCTCACATATGTGAGATTACGTTTCCGGGTTTTCTCGCTGTTTCACTGATCTCTTTTACCAGCAGTTTTTCCACCTTTAATCCTTTTTGTTAAAATAGAAGTTCTTATAGCAATTATACTGATTCTTTCAACTTAACAGGTGGTCCACATGACATACAAGAAGGCTGCCTAAAATTACTGGAGGAAGAGAATGTCAGCTTTGAAAGGTTTAGGTCTTAGGTGAGAGCAATACCATGTTAGCTTTTCTTGTGTCTCTGACAGATGGGGTTCATGTTATGACACAGAAAACCAGAAAGGCCTTCCGGGTTTCTCGATAGTGGCAGGACTAGTAATATAAAGAAGAATTAGGCATCTCTTTGTTCATCTCAAGAAAAGATTATTTCCTGTGAGGGGATTAGACATTTAATGTTGAAAGATCACCTCTGCTTGGGCTTCTAGGGTGTCAGTAAAGATATCAACTCATGGATCTACAGAAAATTGCTGGAAACTCACAAAATGAAAAATGAGAGAAACCCTGAGTTAAAATGTTCCTGTTGGGGTTATACAAGGGATGGGCCAAATAATGTTGTTTTGTTTTTAAACCTTGTTCACAGTGACTATCTTAGGATGATAGGGTTATGGCTGACTTTTAAACATTTTAATTGTATTTTCATTTTCCCCACAAATTGCGTAAAAGCTTTTTTTTTTCTTCGTAATAATAGTCTGTTAATTGACTTCTGGAATACAGTATTGGAAGTTTTGGTCCCAAGAAGTGAAATGGTACAAAAAGTGGATTTTCTATTTCTTCCTCCTTTCCCGCATAGACACGGCGACACTAAAACTCATCTCATTGGAAGAGATTTTGTGAAAAGGAGACAGGCCATTTCTAAACCAAGTGTTTTTTCCTCTGAATAATATTTAACCACAAATTAGTTTAGGGACTAGAAGAAGGTATGAAAAAACTACCTTTTGAAATTGCTATTTCTAAAGTGAATAGAAATGTTTTCCAATAGCTTTTCCCCCCTTGCTGACTAAGGATTGATACATCTTGCATGTTAAAAAGTAGAGTAGTCTAAATAAGTGCTCATAGGCCACAATCCCTCTCGTGTGCTCCCCCCCCCCGCCGCCCCCCCACCACACACACACCGCCCCAGAAATTCCCTTTTTTGTGTGATACAGTTGGCGTTATGTTACTGTCCTAAAGATTCCCATTTTTTCTTTAATGGTCTTTACTTTCCTCTTTTCTGAGCTCTTCTTAATTGTTCTGCTTTTCATTAGTAGATAATTCTGTCTGGTTGACCAGCAGTGATGAGGGTCAGAGTCATGGGCAATATACTATATCTGGTTTGGTCTGGCTCCAGAAAAGCTAAACTATGCCCCAGCCTCGAATTAGTCACTTAAGTAGAAGGGATAGTCCGCCTCCATGGCAAGGATTTTGTCAGAGTAAGCACTTGAGAATACCTGCTGCAATTTGTCACTCCCCACCCCCCAAGCAAGTTTATCTTTGTTCTAACACCATAAGCAGCACTTTGTATTTCTTTTCCATGCCACATTGAAAAGATATAAAAACCAAGCGCCGTACATATCACTTAAACACATAAACAATTGGGTAATAGTCCATTTCCCCCTTAAACCTTTCATGCTTGTTTTCCTGTCTTAGAATAACACTTAAAAGCCATCAAAGCGCCCACAGTGCCAGCAGCTCTCACGTGGGGGCGGGGAGTGGTGGCGGGGGGGGGGGCGGGGGGGTGTTGAGCATGGGAAGCCTCTGCTCCCCAAGGGGCGGCCATGGGATTCTTGGACGGAGGCTTCAGTGGGTGGAGAGCCCTGTGAGAGGCAGGAAGCCTCCTGCGCTCAGACACTGTCAGGGCCGATGTGCCTGTCAGGAGACTGCCTGTGAGATTCCGAACATTGCAGCCGTAACAAACATTGAGTTGGACAGATCCTCGCCACCACTTTTTCCTGCTAAATATAGGTAAGTTGTCATCGGGTTGCACACGCAATTTCCAGCTACAGCTCCTCAGGAAGGGAGGCGGGCACAGGGGCCCGTGGCTCCGGTGGTTACACTGCACAGAAGGGAGCGGACCCTGGCTCGGGTTGTGAGGGGCAAGGGAAGCGGGCAGAATGGAACTGGGGCTGGGAGGGGGGTCATCTTAGTTTTGGTTAAATGTAATGACACATGGGGGGATCTGTAATAAATAATGGTATCGGCTTAACAACGCATTAAGCAGCAATAACTTGGAAGAAAAGATACCTAGAAGGAGCCCTATCGCAAGAGACCCTGCCCAGGGTTCCTTCTCCATCACACTTTGGAAAACAATATGGTATAGTGGGAAGAGGCTATGAGATATGGCATCAAGTCCCGAGTTTGAATCCCAGCTTAATCTGACCAAATGTTTGATTTGGAGTAAATTACTTAACTTCTCTGAGGCCGCCTTTCCCCCACACCCCCCATCCCTGCTAAAAAATGACTTTATTTTTTAGAAAATGAATTCCAGGAAGGTTAACAAGCAATACCAAGGGTATAGGTGTGCAATTGGATGTAGTCATTTCAAGCATTCAAATAAGAATATGGCAACATAAACATCTGGAAAGCATCTCTTAGGGGTTCAAAATAAAATGTATAAGTCGGGGTCCTTATATATAAAATGTCAGTAAAATACTATATCCCTCACAGTGCTATTAGGATTAAAGTACATGGCGCTACTAAGAACCCAACTTTTCTTGGTCTCCGTCTTCCCTTTTAGGCAAATCATTCGAGTTTCCTCGGACTCTAGTTGTCTCTCTCCTAGCAAGTCCCATTGGTTCTACTTTCAAACGACATCCAGAACTTGGGCACTTCCCTCCGTCCCCATTGCCACCACGCCAGCACAGCCACTGCCATCTCTTGTCTAGGCCATTACAACAGCTTCCTAACTCCTTCCTCTCCTGTTTATAAAGCCTGTACAACCCACCTCTGCACACAGCAGACAGATGGTTTAAATGTAAGTTAAATCATGTCATTCCTCCACCTAAAACCCTCCAGTGGCTTCTGACTGCACTTAGAATCAAACCCACACCCCTCACCACAGTCTTCGAGGATCCAGGCGATCCCTCCCCTGCCTACCCCTTTCCTCCTTGACTTCATCTGCTATCACTTTCTCCTACTAATTTTTCAGCTGTACTGGCCTAATTTTACCTTCCAGAACACAACAAGTCGATTTCTACCTCAGGGCCTTTGCATTTGCTGATCCCATAGTCTGGAAGAAGTTTCTTCGATATTTTGCTGTGATGAAACTTTCTTAACAGTCAGATCAAATGTTCCCTCATAAAACTGGTCTTTCCTGACCTCGCCTCTATCACAGGCCTGCGTTATTTTCTTCACAGCACTTATCACTCCATGAAATTATTTCACATTTTGCTTCTCTGTTCCCCCTTGGGAATGTAAACTCCATGAAAGAAGGGGACTATCTTTCTCACCCCTGCATAAGCCTAGAATAATGTAGAGGAGGCACGTGGACAGCATTCTGTGAATGAACTCTCAACACACATGTAAAAGGGGGTAATGCTATCTTCCCGAACGTCGGTGGCTGGATTTGAAAATCTTTCTCTGTCCTTTCCATTTCTAAAGATTCTCTGATTCCTTGAACCGAGAGTCCGAATCCCAGAATAACGTTAAAGAAAGACAGTTAGAAGATGTTCAAACACTCAAAGAGTAATTTGTCCAAGGTTTGCCAAATGGAGGCACTTTGGGTATCTGCTTTAAGGAAAAAAACTTGGACTTAAAATTTGCACATCCAGTATTTGTATGTAAAGGAATTGTTTAAAACTAATTAAAAATTGTGTTCCTTTAAGTAAATTGAGATTTTCTGAGCGACCCTATTTACCGTTGGCTTAGCACATCCTTTCTTCACAGGTCTTGGGAAGGAATATGACTCTGCAGCATAACACATGTGCGAAAAGAGACGGCTCAGGTGAGCGCAGGCCGCGGGAATGGCGTGTTCTGTCCACTGCGTTCTGTGCGGGTCAGACCCCTGCTGGGCTGGACTGTAAGAGGAACACGCTGGAAACTGGATCACATCCCGGGGAAGGAATTGGAAACGACCGTGTTAGGAGAAGAAAATGGGAAGCCTCACTGACAGGGGAGGGGACAGTGAGGCTCGGAGTTATTGTCAAATAGTTAAAAATTTTTCATGAAAAGACAGACTCTGCTGCACGTGCCATGAACAAATCTAGAACCGACGAGGAGAAGCTACGGGGAGGCAGGTTTTGGCTCATCAATGGAAGGAGTCGCCAACAGTCTGGCCTCCTGCGTAAGCAAAGTCCTGGTGGGAAATGTAAGGAACAGGTGGCATCACCGCTTTGCGGCAGGCACACCTGGGGGCTGCAGGTCGTGCGTGGATTCCCCCTGTTGCAGCTGAGCAGCACGCACGCCCCTGGCAAGCCCGCGTGGAAATCTCTTCCTGAATTCTAGACGGGCCAGCGGGGCCAGTATTGTGTGACTTGAGGCTGCTATTGCTCACGACTTAGACTCAGAAAACTGTGAATTTCCAAAGCTAGCCTGGAAGCTCATGGACCCATGGTTTTACGTGCCGACCTGGAAGCACATTACTGCCTATTTCCTACCAAGAGACGTCTTATCTAGGAGGCTGAGCGGGCGACTGCGCTTCTTGGTGGACGCTAGTCTGTGTTCCAAGACGGCCCTGGGTTTAGGATAGAAGATCAGCTGGAGAGTTTAAGCGTTGGATTAATTTGTAACCTAAGAGCTATCTGGTTTTGGTTTTGTTTTTAACATCTTCCCTCTAGTGGGGGTAGGAGGGGGTACTGGTAACTCTCCACAGAAGCGGACCCCCCTCAGCGACAGCCCCAGCCTGACCCCTCTTTTCTCCCTTCCTTTGCTTTTCATTAGAATCCCCATGAGCCCTTACATGCTTAGCATGAAAATGAGTCCGTTTTATTTTTGGAACCCACAGAGGCAGCCCTGAGGGGAGTTATTGTGTTGCTTTTAGCAGCTAAACAAAAAGGTGTGAAATCAGTTGCTGGCTGTTCTAGAATGGGAGAAAATAAATAAATAAGCTGGGCAGGGAGGTTCAGGACAGTGTGTGGCAACTTGGACAGAACCTCGTGCCCGGGGCTTCTCTGAGCCTTATTAGTAACCAGAGTGGCTATGGGAATGTCTGTATATCGCTCTCACCTTCCCAGGAAGTTACTAGCATAGCCCTGGAAGCCACTGGGATTGTTTTTTAATGATTCATTTTGAAATACTATCTCCATGTTGTGTTGAAAAGGACTTGGGGAGGGGACCGGTTTGAGAGAATTCTTTACAGCCCTTCGTAACATCCCTTGTACAGGGAGGTGCGGGAGAGAAGACAACTTTACCACCGGGCTTTAACAAGTTAATGCCATAACAGTGGTACGAGACAAAGATCTGAAATGACAAAGGTTTCTCAGAAGTCTGAGGGTTTTTGTTTTTGTTGTTGTTTGTTAATCCTCACTTGAGGGTATTTTTTCCATTGATTTTTCTTTTTGGAGGGAGTGGAAGGGAGGAAGGGATGGGTGGGTGGGAGAGAGAGAAACATTCATGTGAGAGAGACACATCGATTGGTTGCCTCTCGCATGTGCCCTGACCAACTGGGGATTGAACCTGCAACCCAGGTCCACGGCCCTGACTGAAAATTGAACTTGTGACCCTTTGGTGCATGGGCCAACACTCTAACCTCTGAGCAACATCAGCCAGAGCAAGCTTGGGGTTTTTGCCTCCTGCTGATCATGTTCACTGGGAGCCATCTCCTGTTTTGGGGTGCTGAGGGCCCTAGATAATTCTTTTCTTGGAAGAGCACCATACTTTGAAATGTCTCTTTATTAGCAGGAGCAATTTCATTTTCAGTTGACATCTTTGTATGGGATTTTCTTTCTTTTTAAAATTATGGGAACTTTTTTCAACTACAAAATATTTAACATGTATAATAATGCAGAGACTTGGGAAATGCAATCCTATGCCCAAGATTTCACAATTGCTACTTGAATTCTTTCTGAAAGACAGATGTGATGTTTTGTCCTTCCCCCTCTCGTGCTCCCTTCCTCCTCTTTCCCTGTTCCACAGCAGGTGCGTGTCCTCCATCCTTGCCCAGTCGGCAGGCCTGACCAACGCCGCTTGGTTTAATGAATGTGGCCTTTGCAGTGTTTAGGCAGCCTGGCTCCAGTGGCTGGGGGCATCACAGTCAGTGGGCAGCAGCTCCGAGGGCTCTGTGATTAAAATGTCTTATAAGCCTTGAGTTATTTAGCATTCAGGGCAGAAGTCTAGTAAAGTCAGACACCAGGTTAAGACAGACCTTTTAAAAGTACTATGTAATCGATGAATTAATTCATATGACAGAATAATACTGATTGCTCACTTATGGCCAGGGACTGTCCTATATGCAGAGATATGGTGAGTCCCAGACAGACAAATGGAAATTGAAACCACCGTAATACCAGAATTTCTCTTAGCAAAGGCACTGTCTTGGCTTAGGAAAATTCCCTGATAACCTATGACCTTGAAGGTATGGGTGATAAGGACCAACAGGCACCATAACAGAGCTGAGCAGGATTGTAGGGAGAAGGAGGAGAGGAGAGAGGGAGGGGGAGGAGAGAGATAACTAGGAATCTCGGCGGGGAGGGGGAGGGAGAGAGAGAAGATGGTCGGGAGAGAGGAAAAGGACAAAGGAGGAAGACACATGGTGGCTCAGCTGCTGAAGGATCCAAAACAAGGTCGCTAAGGGTCCACAGGAAGTTCGTTTTTGTTGAAGAAGTCCACTGTTCGCTACCCTTCCTCTTCCCCCATCCTGGTAAAATCTTCAGTGAAATACAGTAGGTCCTCGGGTTACATCTGCGATCCGTTCGCATGGCGCAATGTAACGCGATTTTCGCCATAAGTCGGAACCCACCTACGTAAGCACCTACGTCACTCACATGGAGCACATACACAGCAGTAATGAAGTGAAACAGTAAAAAAAAAAATTAAAAGAAAGATAACAATTACTGACCTTTACTTGAGGTAAATAAAAAAAAAAACATAAAGCACATATGTACATATGTCGAAATATGTACATATGATGGAAATTTTTTTAAATAAGTAAATGGGAGATGGCAACATAACCACAAAACGATGTACGTTGAGTCTGACGTAACCCGAGGACTGTCTGTAGGTTAAAAAAAAATCAATTAAAGGGTGGGTATCATATACAAAATTAGATACATGTATTTATATATGCACATACACATACATGTACACATGACACATTCCTGTGTTTCACATATACGTATAGGTGTATATATAACATGTATATATGCATGTATGAATAACATGTATACACACATATGGACACATAACTACTATGTAAAGGACATCAGACACACTGAAATGAATCAGTAAAAAGCAGACATTCACTGCCAGGAGTGGCGTCAAACACAGCCCCAGTGCCTTCCCCTTATGCTCTCAAACCTTGGAGCTCTGAGAAATCCTGCCAAGGCTGTGGCCTTCTGTATGGTGGGGAAAAAGTTCATCGAGAGACATCTCAAAGGGCAGAGAGAAATAGTTTGTCATCCGAGTTTAGAGCTGAGCGTATTGTCTCAGTCACACTGTAGGTTACAGGGAACACAATTTGAATATGAGGGTGGATTCTGAAGTCATAATTTATCAATCCTCTACCCATAGTTTTCCAAATGCTCTTTTCCCTAGTTTCCAACTAGCGAGCTCCTACTCATCATTTTCGATTCTATTTAAATGTCACTTTATCTGTGGGGCCTTCCCTGACCCCAGGGAGGGTAAATTTCCTCTTCTCAGCTTCTAATCTCTCCATACATTCCAGCACATGGCATTGAACCTGAATACAACAAAGCAGACCTCACGGTACCACTTCTCAATGCCCGCTGCCCAGCAGGACAGACGGCACCTTTGCTGAATAAAATCTGGGTAACGAGAATCTTCCATGTGGACACAGAGCTCCAGAAAGGGCAGAACTAAGGCCCTGAATGGTGGCACTACTGTCCCCCAATAGCTTTGCTATTAGATGCTATTTGTCTTGCCCCTTGTTCCTGTGTTAAGTAAGAACCCATTGCTCCCCAGAAGTAAAAGCAATGCAATCATCATTTATTTGTTTATTTATTCCCTGTGCCAAGACCCAGGGTGATGAGGCTGGATTGCACATGGGGCGTGGGCCTCAGTAACTGGGAAGTCTCACCCTGCCCAGCCTGTCTGGCCCGTATGTTTGGGCAAGTCGCATAGTCCCGGGGACTCCATCTCCTCACACAGTGGTAATGACCGGCTTTATGGGGTGGCTGCCGGGCTTAATTAAGGATTGAGAAGGAGGCAGAGAATATAAAGTGCTTCATGCACGCAAAGGATTTTCTCCACATATTTATTTTTGGACTCAGTCACCCATAGTAGTAAGTGTTTATGACCTGAAAGATGAGTCTAGCAAAAAAAAAAAAATCTAATTACTATTTTCATTTTCAAGTGGCTCATGGATTGGGAAATGGACCACTTACTTGTTTCTTCTATTCCAGGATGCTCCATAGCCCTTGCTGCTAACCTCTGCTAACTTCTGGCCTCAGTTTCAGGCCTCTGGCCTCAGTTTCCTTGACTACGAGGACTTTCTCTAGGATTCCTTTATGCTCAGATGTGTTGTGAGACCTGGCACTTTGATCTCAGGGCCTGTACCCTCAAACCACACTCAGAAACAAGGTTCACGGATGGTACAAAAACGTCTGTGGGCAAAGCCCCAGGGGCTGGTTCCCGGAGCCGGAACACACAGGCACCCGTGAAGCCTTCACAGATGACACCGCCGCTCTGCCTGGCTCCGCAGATGCCCACTGTCTCCCGAGCACCCCGCGTCCTAGGCAGACCCTGCGCTCCCGTCGCTGCCAGGCCTGCAGCTTCGGCGCTATTGTTTGCTGAACAACGGAGCAAAAGGACAACTGATCCTGAGGCAAGAGTGAGAAGGTAAGAGAGACAGCAAAACAAACCAGGACAGTGGCTTGATTTACTGCCTTAAAAAGCCTAATTATCACTACCACTGTTTTTGTGTGTGTGTGTGTGTGTGTGTGTGTGTGTGTGTGTGTGTGTGTTTTAAATCACAGAGCTAGGGATAGTCAAAGACCAAAACTGTTCAGAAAGAAAAAACAAAACAAAACCCAGTCCAATGTCGTATACCCAAAACCAGCGCTTCCTTGTGTGTGCAGTGTTCGCTGTTGAGAGAGGAACACAGGCCAGAAGATTCCCATTATGGACCCAGAGCCTCCCGGGTACCCTCATCCTGCTGCAGCTGTCTGCAGAGCTCCTGGCAGCACAGCCCAGAGGCGGCTGGGTCAGCTGCAGCAATCAGGTGAGGAGGAGGAGTGACGCAGCTATTGCAGGCTGCCCGGCCAGGTGTGGCGGTGGCTGTGGAAAGGTGTGGGGCCACCAAGGCCTATATAAGGAGGAGGGAGAAGCCAGGCCAAAGGGGAAGATGTAATGTTGACTTTGATTGGCTAACTTAGCATAAGGCCAACTGAGGGAGGAGGGGGAAGAGGGAGAGAAGACACTTTTGAAAGCATGATGGTATCTCATTTGTATGCAAGTGAGACACAGCCTTCCAAGTCCAGTCCCAGGAAGGCCGGGACAAATGGGAAATTGGATATGCAGTAAACCACATGCTACTTTAAATATACACAAACATCAGAGAAGGTTGGTGTTCATAGAATATAAAATATACCCTAATGACATCAATACTGGATGCACTGTTAATACTTTTTCTCAACTTCCTTTAAAATTCACATGAAGAAAATGCAAAAGTAATATTTGGAACTTTAACCTTTTGGGGGGGGGGCGTAGATCATTTTCTTTGGAAACATGGCTATTGGGGATGTTGAATGGTTTTGTTTTTGTGTTTTCCCCAAACTGAAGCATTATAACTGGCCTCCCGCGTGCCTGAAGTAGAATGTTCTATGGAAGCACTATTATAGAAAAATGCCACATGGTATGGATTAAACGCAGAAACCAGCTAATCATAACCCAAGAAAGCGAATGTAGCCTGTTCTGAGAAGGACAAATATGTTGAAACATGCCTATCATGAAATGTGGTCTTAATAACCCTCTAAAAAATAGCCCCTCTGCAAAGAGAACTTATTAGACCTCATGGAGGGGGTCTCAGTTTCAACTAAAGTTAATTTTATTTACTTTGATGATGGAAACTAAAGACACTCTGGAAACATCTTTTTAATTCTAAGCATCCTTTTCTTTTTTGGGGGCAGGAGGGAAGCTTTTAGTGATTCCATATGTATCCTTTATTCACTGTACAGCGGATGGGAAGAGTGCCAGGTAATTCCAGCACTTCAACTGCTAATGAACCATCCAGCTGTTAAAGGAGTTCCGATGAATCGTTAGCTCTAAAAGGGGTTTCTCAATCTGCATCCCACTCCGAGGTCAACTCTTGTCACAGGTGCACTTGGCCTCGAGGCACTGGTAACCTTAGAAGCAGACAGGGCTGCCAAGTTCAAGTTGCCATGACTCTGAACATAGTCTAACATTCCATTCCAAGTCAGAGCCCATAACTCTTGCGGCTGTTCAAATGAGGGCTCTTCATGGTCCCACGCTGGCTCACACCCACTGGCTACAGTAACGCAGCAGGTGAAGGACTTAAGTGTCACTAAGTCGGTTTCCAGTTGCTTCCAGGAAAAAATGAAATCCATGGCAGATAAGATGCTTGCGTCTGACACATGGCAAATTTTCCCTGTCCTCACAGGCCACAGAGAGATCTGGCCATTGCTGTCATGGCCGTAAGTGCTGTCTCCCACACTTGGAGGGGCCCTGAGACACATGAAACCTGGGGCCATTAGCGTTTGGAAGACAAGGTACAGGAAAACACTCAATATGTCTCTGGAAACGCTGCTAAGCACCTCAGCCCCGACATGCCACTTCTTGGCTCTTCCATCTGCAGAACATTCTGTCTTAGGAGCTGTCAGTTAGCTCGACATCATATGCCAGTTTTATGGTGTTTGATACACATCTACAGAAAGGAGGCCAAGAGGAAGGGCTCACCTCCACCGCTGTCTTCTGCAAACCATCCCAGGCTCTGCCCCCGGTGTTTTCTCCAGCAGTTGTTCTGGTCCATGGAACTGAAGTTCCCCGAATATTAAAACAACAAACAACAGTGCTGATGACCAATAGCACCTCGAGAAACAATGGAATAGCAAACTCACCTGAACTTGGCCTTTGTTTCTTTGGCAATGGAAAGGTTAAAAGGCTATTTTGTCACTTTTGCATTGTCATGTCTGTTGACATTTCCCCCTGGTGGGATCAAATCTTCCATGTGAAAATAAACCGAGAAACTTTCTGTTCACACACTCGTAGGTGTGAGTGCCAAAGGACTCAGGGAGGGGAGGGAAGCGCGAGTCATGGTACCTGGCCACATCCTTGATCTGTTGGGTCCTCAAGAGTTAGCAGAACGTTATCTTTAGGATGAAATGGCCCTTAGAAGTGGGTATCGCCAGGCTCAGAACACCAGCATCATTACTGAGAAAAAGAACTTTCCTTTTAAGCTGAGAAACCAACAGCCATGCAGGACAAGGCCTGAAAAAAAAAGTAGAGCTGCCATAAAACAAACAAACATTCAGCTTGGTTTCAGGAAGCTTAAAGAGGATCAAACAAGCGTTCCTCTATTGAAGTTATTCGAGAACATTTATGCTTACTTCAGCCTCACTTCCTATTTGTGCTGCTGGCTTTTATACATCGACCTCAGGAGGGCATTCCAACTTCAGGTTCCTCGAAAAGTACCTTCGCAAAAGGAGGCCCGGAATTCCCACCCCCGCTGGGGGAGGGGAAGCTCTCAGATCTGAATGTGCTTGCAAACCACCGCTCTGTCCTTGAGGGAAGGAGGAGAGCTCAAACACCAGAGACAGCAATTCCACAGGGAGAGGCCCAGGGAGCTTTCTCGAAGCGTGAACATGCCTACGAGGAGAATGCCTCTGCTTGTGGGGTGAAACCGCGAGACCAGAGAGCCTATTTTGGGGAGCCCCAGTGAAGGCTTCCACTCTGAGGGAGCTTGCCACTTTCTGCTGGTCCCTGGGAGGACGATTTGTTACACAGTTGAATTTTCAAGCAAATTATCTTCCAGAATAAAGGAGGAGCTGTGCCAACCCCTTGCAAACAATATTCTTGTTTTTAAAAATATATATATTTTTCATTGACATCTGACAGGAAGGGAGAGGGAGAGAGAGATAGAAACATCAATGATGAGAGAGGATCACTGATCAGCTGCCTCCTGCATGCCCCACACTGGGGATCAAGCCACAACTCCAGCATGTGCCCTGATCTGGAATCGAACCATGACCTCCTGGCTCATAGGTTGATGCTCAACCATTGAGCAACACCAGCTGGGCAATATTCCTGTTTTACAAAGCCTTTACTTTTCATTCTTAGTGTCATTCATGCTCAGAACAATGTTCTGGTTGGTCTTTTCCCGCCATTTGATGTATTAGAAAATTGGGGCTTGGTGATGAAGTCCAAAGTTACCCAACAAACATGGAGAAAAGCTAAGATGCAAACTTGGGTCTTCCTGCCTTAGTGCCTGAGCTCTTTCCAGCATGTCACATCTGCTCCTAACTAATTCCTACCTTATTCTCATTGGTCGGTAGAGAGAGAAACTTCTGGAGAATACTAAATAGCTGTGACTGAGGAGTGAGTGTGAGGCCGGAAATACTACCATTTTGGTCGTTGTTACTCTGTTCCCATCTTTTCCTGGAAGTATACAACAGTTTCCTTTAAACATCTGCATGTTGGAACTTGCTGGTGAAATTTAAGTTATATCCCACATATGGTACAAGTTCCCGGTGGAGAAGCAAGAGATGAGAAAGCTGCGCTCCCCAGAGTGTCCTGTCTGAAAGATGCACACACCCAGCTCACCCAAATGCCACAGCTGTTCGCCTCTGGAGGTGTCAGTAAGAACAAGTCTCCCGCAAGCCAGGTGTTCCTACTTAGTATCTCCCACTACATAAATGTCTGGTGAGTCAACATCCACTCGGCTTACTCTGGAGCTTAGAAGAAGCTTCCTACCTGGGCTGAATAACTTCCTAAGAAATATCCTATATAATAAAGAGGTAATATGCAAATTAACCCTCAGACCCTCACAAGATGGCTGCCTACAACCAGGCTGGCAGGGGGGTTAGTGAGGGACAACCAAACAACTGAACAAGCAGGCTGTGTGGGGCAACCAGGCCAGAGGTGGGGAGGGTCCTGAGGGGCAACCAGGCTGGTGGGGGGGGGGCAGCTGGGGGCGATTAGGTTGGCAGGGGGAGGCAGTGAGGGGTGACTAGGCTGGTGGGAGGGAGTTGGGGGTGACCAGGCCAACAGGGGGGACAGTAAGGGGTGACCAGGCTGGCAGGGGGGCAGTTAGGAGCGACCAGGATGGCAGGGAGGAGGCAGTTGGGGGTGACCTGGCCGGCAGCAGGGGGCAGTTAGAGGCAACCAGACCGGCAGGGGGGGCAGTTAGGGGTGACCAGGCAGACAGGCAGGTGAGTGATTAGGAGCCAGCAGTCCAGGATTGTGAGAGGTATGTCTGACTGCCAGTTTAGGGGGGCATTCGGACATCCCCCAAGGGGTCCTGGATTGGAGAGGGTGTGGGCTGGGCTGAGGGGACCCCCCTTCCCATGCACAAATTTTGTGCAAGGGGCTCGGCCCTCGCAGCTGTGGCAGCTGCCCTCGACCTTTGCAGCCCTGGCTTCATATGGAAGGTCGTTCAGAAGGACATCTGGAAGGTTGTTTGGCTGTCTGGTCTAACTAGCATATTACCTTTTTATTATTGTAGGTAGGTTTTGGTTACAAAAATATGCAACTTTTCTATGGTACAAAATTGCTGTGTACCCCTCCCTTACCCCTCTCACCCCATAACACCAATACCCTCAAGTACACAGGAAATCCCAGGAGGCTTCTGGGAGCAGCAGTTTTCTGCACCTTCCTCCCACCCAAATCTTTTTGTTGTTGTTGTTGTTAATCCTCACCCAAGGATATTTTTCCATTGACTTTTTAGGGAAAGTGTAAGAGAGAGGGAAAGACAGAGAGAAACATCAAAGTGAAAGAAACACATTGATTGGTTGCCTTCTGCATGAACCCTGACCAGGGCCTGGGCCGGAGAGGAGCCTGCAACCAAGGTACGTGCCCTTGACTGAAATCGAACCCAGGACCCTTTGGTCTGCAGGCCAATGCTCTATCCACTGAGCCAAACTGGCCAGAGATCACCTGAATCTTTTAAAAAGTTGGTACAACATGTCCATAAAGTCATCCATCCCTTCCAGAGTCTCCAACAACCATTTCAGCCCCCTAAATCTGAGGGAGATAAATTTATAAACCACTTTAGGTGTATGTGGGGAACCATAAATATCAGGCTTGAGTCCTGAGGGCTAGAATTTCCTGGCCCATTAAGCTTGTCACCAGGTGGAGAGCTGTTAATAGTTGATTGCAAGCTATATGAAGATAACCACTCGGCCAGGGGTTAAGAATGTGTAGCCCTGATCAGAGAGGGGGTCCCTTGGCTGGGCTCTATCACTCCACTCACCAATCCGTCCCTCCCTCCTCTGAGCTCAGTGCTTGCTAGGTCGTTATTACGTGTTTCCTGTGCACGATTGCAGGCTGCCTTTCTCCTCCCTAGAATAAAAGGCTGGGAGACACATGGAGGGAACAGGAGAGTTGCAATGAGGCAGACATGGGTTTAAATCCTTGCTCTGCCATGTGTAACTATAAAACCATGCACAAGTTATTTTGCTCATCTTAGCTCCACCCTTTCAGATCGTAAAATTAGTAAAGATAATTAATAGTGTAGGAGAGGTATAACTAGGGCCAATAGGTAGAGATTGTACGAAGATAGATTTCCTGCTTAGTGGAGAGAACTTTCTAAAAAACAGATTGTCTCGAAAATAGAATGGGCTGCCTTGAAAAGAAATGAGAAAGTAAGTACCCTCTCCTGCAGGGTTGTGCACAGACTGGATACTGACAGAGGGTCCTGGGAGCAGATGGGAGTTCACTCTGGCTCCTGCAAATTTCCCTGCTAATCTTGAAATTCCAGGATTCTCTGCTTTGCATATGTGTCCTTCCAGAAAAGCTGAGATAAAGCCTCTCAAAATCCCCAAAGGAGAAGACAAGCAGAAATGACATTATTTTTTCCCCCCATTTTCATTTTCTTTCTAGAAAACTAATCCCTCCCATGTTTTTTCCCCCTCCATTCAATTACCTGCCAGAGAATCCCATTTTCGCTGAGTGTACAGAACACATTTAACCGTTTTTGAAACACTTAACATGGAACAAAAACTACATGGCTATAAGTTTTAATTACTTCCCACCACACACATGGTTTGGTTTTTAGAAAAACCTAAATTCTCTATGCTGCCTCTTGCTCTCCTTCTCTCCACTGTCTCCATGTCTGAGGAGCCCAGCAGTGCTCTCCCAGCTGCTCTCCTGCTGACTGAGCCATGACACCTGCCAATAAAAGTGATGACAGGCTCTGATGTTCACCCAGGTTTCCAACAACAGGGTTCACTTCGTAATCACCAGAGGTCGGCCGGTAAGCATGAGCTGAGTGATGTTGGATTTCCTTACCTGAGATGCTACACGGAGGGCTTTCGTTTCGACAGGTTATGAACCACTTTGAAAGTGAGTTTTTTTTAGCTTCTCAGGGGAAATGACCTGTGAGCCTGCAGACAAATCCCAATGGATCAGGCGAAGACCAAACCCCTGTTAGAGTGTTTGAGTTGCTTGGGAAATTGGCTGCCCTCTGTGAATCCTGGATCCAGGGTCATCCTCGGGGAGAGTGTGTGCATGTGCATTTGAGCATGCCCAGGACGTGAAGCAAATCAGAGGTGTATCTTACAAGATAGCACCTTCTGTTTGGCCTAAGCGACAGTCAACAGCTGTTTCAAAGGGGAGGCAGGCTGCCACCCTCATCCCGTCACAAAATGACTGTCATGGATTGCACACTGACCAGCCAGGTAGTGAGGCAGTGGCACTTGGACCCACACGCTTGGAATTGTGGATAGTACCAAGCGATTACATATATTTATATAATGTTTTATCCGATGTATACTCATCTTCTCACTTGAAGGCAGCACTTCATAGCTTCTCTTTGGCATATCTGAATTGTCAGTATCACTAGCTCTCACACTTGGAGGCCATTATGGAGTAAAATAAAGGCGACTTGAAAAAAGGCACTGCGACGCTACGACAATTGATCTGATAACCAAGAGGGCTACTAAGTCACTAATGGGCAGGTAGTGTCTACAGTGTAGATATGCCAGACAAAGGGGTGATTCACGTCCCAGAGCCGAGCTAGATGGCCGAGAGTTCATCACACAACTTAGAACGGCGTATTGTTTATTTCTGGAATTTTTTCATTTAATATTTCTGGACTGCTGTTGACCTCAGGTAACTGAAACCTGGGAAAACAAAACCGTGGATTGGGGGCTACTGGACTATCATCTCCATTTTACAGAGGAAGCTCGGGAAGATTCTGTAGCCTGCCCACAGCCACGTTCCTCTCAGGAGGTGGTAGAGGGAGAAGCTGCCCATGGTAGCCCTCGGAGGCCTCTGGGTTTGTTAGGAGAGTCCTTTTTTGTGACTTGCAATGAAGACTCTCATTATATCTGCCTCTCAGGCCCTGTGTTAGCCACTTTGTCTCTTTTATTTTTTGCCTCTGATATTATATTTCTTGCTGTTTGTGCCAGATTCCTCCCTCTCCAAGTTGGTTCTCTTAGTTGCCTGATGTTATAATTCATGCTTCAGATATCCTAGGGCATCAGTTTTCCTGTTGGAACTCCAAAACTACAAAGAACTTGAGGGACAATTACAATCTCAACAAGAGCATGAATTCTACCAGGAGACCCCAACCTTCCCAGCCGCGTGGCTGTCCTTCCTCTCCCACACAGGCTGCCTCCTTGGACAGTTGGGATTGAGACTGTCTATCATTTTCATCAAAGAAGCTGCGGAATGAAGGCTTGTTGACTGAAGTTTCTCACAGGCGAAGGACAGAGAAGGCTTAGTTCTTGCCTTTGCAAATAAAGGTTCTGATCTTTTCACACTGAAATATGGACAATGCCACAGTTTAGATAGATAGCCTAACATGTTTGATGGTAGAGTTAATGTCCTGTTTTCAAGGTAGAGTTTTATAGGAGGGAAGATTTATTTTTCCCCTTGACACAATGCGAATTGAACAGGCATTTCCTCCCATATTATATTTTATAACTTTATTTCTACCCAAACTATATGGCTGGAATAAAGCATCAAAAACCAACAAGCAGGCAAGCAAGCAAATGAAAACAAAACAACAACAAAAAACTTACCCCATTTTTTCCTTGCTAGGCAACTGGAAGCTAAGCATGTTGAGATGAGAGATGCTGCATACTTGGTTGCAGTGGGCTGCAAAGGGTCTCTTGTCCCCCCCCCCAAGATGTCCACATCCTAACCTCCGGAGCCTGGGACTATGTTATTTCAGATGGAAAAGTGCGTTTTGCAGGTGTGATTAAGTTAAGGATTGTCAGATGGGGAGATTATTCTGGATTATCCTGGTGGGCTCAATGTAATAACAAGGATCCTCATAAGAAGTGGGCAGGAGGGTCAAAGACACAGAAGGTGATATGACTATGGAAGCAGAGAGAGAAAGAGAGTCGAAGATGCCATGTTGCTGGTTTTGAAGACCGAGAAAGGGCCACGAGGCAAAGAATACAGGTGACTCTAAAGCTGGGAAAATCAGGAAGCAGGCTCCCTCCTAGAGCCTCTAGAGCAGTGGTTCTCAACCTTCCTAATGCCACGACCCTTCAATACAGTTCCTCATGTTTTGGTGACCCCCAACCATAAGATTATTTTCGTTGCTACTTCATAACTGTAATTTTGCTACTGTTATGAATCATAATGTAAATATCTGATATGCAGGATGTATTTTCATTATTACAAATTGAACATAATTAAAGCATAGTGATTAATCAGAAAAACAATATGTAATTATATATGTGTTTTCCGATGGTCTTAGGCGACCCCTGTGAAAGGGTCGTTCGACCCCCAAAGGGGTCGAGACCCACAGGTTGAGAACCACTGCTCTAGAGGGAACTAGTCCTGCTGACTCCCTGATTTTTAACTCCCTGAAACAGTGAAACAGATTTAGAACTTTTGACCTCCAGAACTTTAAGAGATTACATTTTTGTTGATTCATATGCCAAATTTGTGATAGAAGCAACAGAAAATAATAAGGTTGCTTACCATTTGTTACATCTCTTATGTCCAGCCTGTGCTTAACATACAATACAGATTCATAAATTAATATTTACTGAAAGGATTGAAAATGTAAAGGAAGAAAATCATGAGAACGAAAAGTACCCAATTCATGGCAACATTTTTTGCTTGAAAAAAAAAATTTCCCTATTTCTGAGGGTGAGAAGAACAGCTCTTTAAAGCCCGGCTGGGTGTATGATTACCCAGCTTTGTGTTGGCTCTCCAGGGCTAGCAAGGTCTTTCCTGGGGCAGGTGGGCGGGACCCCAAGCATGATAAACAGTATCTAGAGGCCAAGTGCTTTAAGAACACCTATCTAGTGCTTCCAGAGACTCAACCACCAGGGAGACAGGGAAGAAGAGGAGGCAGCATCTATACTGTACAATAGAACTAGCAAATAACAGCACCCTGAATGATGTCCAGTATATAGTAAACACTCGGCAAGGAAATGGTAGAATAAATGACATGCAGGGCCAGTGGATAAATGGGACTCCCTCACTCCCTTCCCGAATCCTTCTATATTAGAAGTCAATCCTCTACCTTCTCTGCCTTTTCTGCCTCCCTGAATGTTAATTTTAATAAGATTTTATTCACATAAACTAAAGAAGTGCACCCTCCAACCTCAGCCACAGACACACGTGCCTGTCCACATGCCACATGTATTTTGGGCACAGGACTGAAGACCATAGCTATATAGCTCACCTTTTCTGGGACCCTCTTGCTTGTTCAATTTTTACAAGCCTTTTAATTTAAAGGAAAATAAATTAAGCCATTCTGGCTGATTGAAGAATAGTTCCCCTAAGGAACTGAGCACTTAATGGTTAGATTAGTGATTTACAGTAACTTCTCATTCAGGATTCTTTTAGATTTATCATAGAGGTAAAACCAATACACGACCAAACTGGAGAAATGTAAGTGATTCATTTTTGAGATGTAGGAACAGAGAAAAATTAATGATAAACACTGAACTCCAGATCTTCCAATCCATACAGTCATAATTTTAGGAAGGGCGTAACCTTGGGGATCATCTAGTCCTGTTTCCTCACTCTGCAGATGAGGAAAACCGAGGCCCAGATAGCCTTGTGATCACACAGGCTGGGAAACAGCAGGCTCAGGACCAGGGCCCAGGCCTTCTGATTCCCGAATCCTGTGCATCCCCAAGTGCTTTCTCTCATTACATGATGGTACAAGAAGTAAATAGACACCAATCTTGCCTTCAAGTGCTTACACTCTAACATCGGAGATAACACATGTAGATAAAACCATCAGGACACCAAGTAAACAGGTAAACTCCATAAAAGAGGTACGGATTTAAAATGAATCTTTAAATCACTGATCCCTGAAATTTTTTCATTTTTAAAAAAATAATCATCATCAAACTTGTGAAATAGCAAATTTCCTCCTTTTTTCCAATATTCCTTTAAACCAAGCACTTGGACCATAACTTAGTTAAAGATTTCACCACACATGCTATTTGAGTATCTGATTTGAAAAGTAAACAACAAAGCCAGACCACGCGATGCATGTTGGATGAAATCTTCTGGGAAGGTGTCCCCGACTGCCCAGGGAAGCCAAACCAAATGTGGCACCAGGTCAAAAAGGAAGGAAGAGTGAAGGAGAAATCCATTGACCACCCCCCCAGGAGGCAAGAGGCCCTCTCCTCCCCATGAGTCGTGGCTGCCTCTAATATAACAATCACACGCTCAAGCTGTGATAGAGGAAAGCTCTGGTTTGGAACTCAGCTGCAAAGCATTAGGAAAGAGCGATGATTACCCACTCGAGACTCTCTTTTTGGATAATCAGAAGAATAGAAAGACCATTGGATAGTGCGATTTGTGAGAAATATGGGTCATGTGTCAGCAGCCCTAGCTGCTTGCAGAATTGGCTCTGTGGGTTGGCACATGGCACCGTACATACTAGAAACCACAAGTCTCTAGAGTTTCCTGAACAAAGTAAAAGGCCTTGTCTACGGATTGCCAGGTTGGAGGTTGGCTCATGAAAGAAGCCCATAGGTGACCTCCAGGGCTACCTGTGCATTTCCTACTCCTCATTCTCCTTGTCCTCCTCCTGCTCCTGCCGCTGTCCCCTCCTTCTCTTCTCATTTTCAATATGGGCATCTTCCTGGGTCGAACTGTGGCTTCTGTCAACCCCCAGAGGAAACAGGCCCTCTCCATGACAACTATCGGCAAGCAGCGTTGGACAGTGGGACAAACCATATTTCCAGGAACACAACGCAGGGAAGCTCATTCTATTACTCCGTGGAGGAGCTACCAACCTTCTCCTAACAAAGTTGGGTCGTGCCGCATTTGCAGGCCCAGAGGAAAAACAACCTCCGCCCCCCACCCCCCGCCCCGTTATTAACAACAAAACCAATTCTTGAGAAGCTGAGCCCAAAGGGAGACCTTTTAAGAACTTCTCCTTGGGAACCTGCGATGGAAACAAAGTACTTCCCTGGTCTCATCTGTCCAATCTTAGACTCCCCTATGGATTCTTATCTTGAATTCCAAGTTAAGCAGATGTCTTTCAGAAGGCATAATTGGAGACAAAAAGGAAAAGATGAAATGAGTTTTTCAAATCCCCAGGATTAAGTATACCCTGGACAGATAAATGAGCTACGCTTTAATACTGCACTTTCGTTTATCTCCGGCCTGGAACGTTCTCTCAGCTCTTCCTGCACGCTCTGTCACACTCCTTAGCTAGGTCTTCACTGGAGGTGATTTCCAGGAGCCCCCAGTGGGAGGCAGGTCCCATTCAGCTCTTCCCTTAGCACTTGTATCCAAAGCACTTAGATTAGGCATTTGTGTACTTTTCTGTCTCTGCCTCCTCCCCAAAAGGGAGTGGTGATGGTGATAGATTCTACATTTTCTCTATCCACCCTACCTTCCACATACGAGGAGGTCAGTAAAGTCAGGAGTATTCCTAAATGAGTACATGAAATCTGTATTTCTTGGGCCTCCAGCAGACAAGGGGCTCCAGAATCCTAAGCAATGAACAGGAGAACGAGAGAGGAGCAAACCCAGTGGGTTCTCTCCCCACCAACCATACCAACAGGGCAAGGTCCTCTGACTCTATTTCCAGTTTCCATCTACTTGTATAACAATGCTTTTAGGACCCAGAGGCGTGCTCTTTATAAAACTCTTAAAAACACTGGGGGTACAAATTATAAATTGCCAATCTGATCCTCTACCTTTTGTTGTTGTTAATCCTCACCCGAGGATATTTTTCCATTGATTTTTTTTTTTTTTTTAGAGAGAGAGTGGAAGGAAGGGCGAGAGAAACATCGATGTGAGAGACACACACAGATTTGTTACCTCCCACATGCGCCTGATGTAGGGCCGGAGATTGAGCCTGCAACCATGATATATGCCCTTGACCAGAATTGAACCTGGGACTCTTCCATCCCTGGCCGGATGCTCTATCCACTGAGCCAAACTGGCTAGGGTTGATCCTCTACTTTATCACAATGAGTTGCTACTAAGTATAGTTTAAAAAAAAAGTGAAAATTCATCAGTGAAGCTTGTACTTATAAGTTTCTGGCCACAAATGCTAAACAGGACCCATCTTTCCATTTGGAGAAAAACGATTGTGATGTTTGGAATTTCAGCTTAACTACAAAAGGCCTGGGGCAAGGCAGTAGAGAAGTGGATGACGGTCCTTGCAGAGTCACTTGGCCGAGTGTATCCTCCTGTCAGCCCAGCGTGTCATTGGAGCGTATCGACCTGTCCCCGACAGAAAGTCTATGGAAGGCAGAGGAACAGGAACACGCCGCAGACCTGCTGCAGAACACTAACAAGAACAGAATTAAAAATGATCACTTCTGGGACTTATCACACAACTTGGAAATGGTGCTCAATAAAGGAAAAGATAATTTGGGGCCACAGTGCTTGGAATGAACACCTGACACGCAGTCACTGGTCTGGATTTAGAAAACTGCTTTGATCCCCAGAGAGGAGGTGGTTAATGAGTATTTTAAAGGATGAGATGGAGGTAGCATGACAGCGTCAAAAAGGCTACTGGTTTCCAAGGGTTCCAGGCTTCCTTCCACTTCCCTCAAAGCAAGTGGAACAGATCTTGAACAAGACACTTTATACCTTCCTGAGAAATGTCTTTGTCTCGACCATGGGAGGCGGGGCCACCAGATTCACGCTCTGGTCCACTCCATGCTGAAATCGGGGCCTCTACGACCATAACTTTGAAAAGAATGAAAAAAACAAGGACGACTAATGCCCCCTCTCTTCTGCCTAGCTGGAATGAAGGTGGGGAAGCTTTATTATAAAAAGGTGAATTTTCTCGAATGTATGCTAACAATCAATCAGAATTTTTATAGCAATGTAGTTGAAGAGATCACTATCAACTCCCTGAGGTTGATAGGCTTATTGGTCAAACTCCAAGGTAAAAAGAATCATCTTAGAAATCACAGACAAGAAGGTAAAGAAAAGTTAATCTATTAAACATTTCAACTTTATAAAAAATTGAATAGTATAACACATTTCATGCACTCCCCCTCCATCCCCTAATGAAACGCTATTTTTGCCATTCTGGCTTCACCTCTTCCCAGTCCCACTGAATACATTTTTTTTTCCTGAACATATAAAAGTAAATCTCACATATCTTGTCATTTCACACACAACTACTTCAGTTTTTGTCTATAACATAAAGATTTTTAAAAAACAACCATTATGCCATTATTACATCTGACAATATTTAAAAAAATAATTCAAATGAACTAAAATACCAGCCCATATTCAAATTTCATCAGTCATCTAGAATATTTTTTTCCAGTTTTTAGCTTGAATTAATATCTAAACAAGGGCAGAGGTGAGACCAATTTCACCCCATTCACAATCCTTTGTCTTTTAAATATTTCTGTTAGAGGCGAACACTGCTTAGACACAATGTATCTGGTACACACAAAAATGGGAAGGCCAACTGCACTGCTACTAAATAGCTCGTTACTTGAAAGGTCTGAGCCTGTGAATCAGATACAAATGTAGTTAAAGTGTCAGAACTGGAAAAATGTCAAGTAATTGTTTTCGCAAATGCATAGATGATTCAGGCAACTTTAACCGCATGCTTTAAAGATGTTTTGTTAAACTTCCTCATATTCCCAGGAAGAAAACATCCCATAAAAAGCTGAATTTCCTAGACCGTACAGCCGCCCTAGAGCACACGGAGCATTTTCAGGTGTAGCTTCTTCCACACTTCAAAAAAGAGGCATCTGACTGAAGGGGCGACTAGGGGGGCAGCCTCGTAAACAGGACCCTGAGCTCTAACCTGTCACAGTCTCAGCCTTTGGGAAGGCAGCCGGGGAACAGTTTCTCCATTCAGCTTCCACGAGGCCTCTCTGCTGCTGTGACTCATAGAAAGACTGTTTTATAACACCGGCCTGTGTTTTGTAACACACACTGAAACACACAAAAATAAGACTGTGCAGAAACCCGAACCAAACCCTGCATCTGGGCACCGGTACCAAGATCTGAAGATGTCAGGGTGGCTATTTAATCCCGATAAAGTGGGCAAGGCCTCATGCCTTTCCTTGGCACGGACGTGGAGGCTTCCTGCCTGCTGCACATGCCCCCAGGAGGAGCAACCGTGAGTTGAATTTTCTGAAAACAGAAGCATTTTCAGACTTGTGTTTTCCTGGACAGCTGCCTGGTGGCTGTAATGCATAATAAGGGCGTGTAATTGACAGTAATGTGAATCACTCACTGAAATTCTGGGCAAAAAAGAATTTTTTTTTTAAATAAGGAGTTATTTTTTTTTTCCCAGGAAAAAATTAAGGAGCAAAGTCATCCTGTCCATTGAAAACAGCAATTACTTTACATTTCAGCTCATTAGCTACCTTTGTAGAAAAAAATCACTATAATTTGCAGTAACTCCCAGCATGTGTTGTAAAGAGGAGTGATTGCACAATGCGTGCAATCGGATGGGTTGGGTCCGACGGATTCTGTGAAATGGCAAATTTAGATGGTTACTTGATACAGCATACATGGGATTCCTCTCCCAAGAGCGCGTTACAGGAGCTACTGTCCTCTCCCAATGATTTGGCCACTTGAAAAGCTGCTATCTGTCAGGACCTTGTAATTATTATGGTAATAACCAGGGCAGACTGATGGAGCTACTGATGGCAATGGGCAGCCTCAGAATTCCTTTCACTGGGGCTCAGACACAGGGAGCTGCACAATAATGGCTGGGGATTTTCCCAGGTAGGAGCTGGTGGAACCATGGAAGCTTTTAGATCAGGTCAAGGGCTTCTCTATTAACTGTCTTTGAATAAGGGAAAGAACCATCTGAATTAACTTCACAATCCATCTGAAAGGGGCCCCTCTTTTCCAGGGCAGAGGCACAGAAACTCAGCCCTGGAAAGCCGTGGAGATTGGATTCCATGGAGATAAACCCTGACTCTATCTGGGCTCTGCAGGGTCAGATGTTTGTCTGAGCCTTTGGCATCGGTGAGACTAGAAAGCCCGTGTTCAAGTCTGCGAGGTGCCTCGAGCTGCTGGCCGTGGAGGGAACAGGGGCATTCCGAACCCCGAACATCTCAGAAACACAGGAAGAAACACTTGGGGCTTTGGAATGTTGGGATGGTGTTGAGGAGAGATACTCTGAACCAAGGAGGAGTCGAAACTCTGAGCTCTTTCTCTCCTTATTATACTCCAGTTTGGGTTGATTTTGTCAGGTGGGATCTCTCATTCTTAGAAGTCAAATTGAAGTAAAATTTCAGGAAATCAGAGGTTCCATCAAGGTTTTGAGAAAGGGAATGAAAATTCATTCTGTCTTCATCACGAATTACCACCAAGAAGCTGTTTCTTTTTTTTTTTTTTAATATTTTTATTGATTTTTTACAGAGAGGAAGGGAGAGGGATAGAGAGTTAGAAACATTGATGAGAGAGAAACATCTATCAGCTGCCTCCTGCACACCCTCTACTGGGGATGTGCCCGCAACCAAGGTACATGCTCTTGACCGGAATCGAACCAGGGACGATGCTCTATCCACTGAGCCAAACCGGTTAGAGCAAGAAGCTATTTCTTATATGACAACAGTTGGGAACAGGATGATTGGCTCATGGTTCTCCTCTCCACCACTCATCTGCAACTGAACTCCAAGTCCATCTAGTAATTGCTAACAGGCAAAATGAGGTGGGAGTCCCATCAGCTGCTAAAAAGGGAGACGTTATGTATGTAGGTAAACCCTGGAAAATATTTCAGATGCTGTATCTCAATTATAAGACAAGAGCAGACTGTCAGAATCTGAAAAGTAGCATGTGATATGTATAACTAGTCCCCCTTGCAAGCATTCTCTTTGTTCCTTTATGAACTCATTTGACATGAGCCCAAAGAGTTGGAAATGTGTTATTTCTTTTCTTAATTGAGAAAAATGTGTTAAGTCTCAGGAATGTCCATGTGTGGAAAAATAAAACATTATATGGAGTTGCACACACATATGATTTATAATGCACATATCCAAGACCAGAAATTCTAACGAAGAACCTTATTCAACAGAAAAAATTTTTTTTTTCTTCAGCATTTGCAATTCTGGTATACCATAATGCTGAGGCCAAGCATATATTTTATTAGTTTAAATCCTAGCTAAGCAATAAAATGTGTGTTGCTTCAAATAAAGAAAACATGCTTTTTCACAAAAGTTAAATTTAATGTCCATGGTGGGCCCCCTGTGGTGATGTTGTGGTGTGCCCCCCAGACCCCTCCCTTCGGGACTGAGGCCCTTGTTCCCCCTGGAACCTTGGCTGTTGACTACCCATGGCTCACCCCTGAAATGTTCCTGTAGCTGAGAGAAGCCGCACTGTCCCAGACTGCCCCTCCCTTGGGGCAGCTGGCACCCAGTGGCTAGTTGATGTAGAGTGAAATATCCAGCCCTCTTGCCTTGATTTGGGACATCTCTCAAGAATGATTCCCACCTCTGATCTCTCTGTGGCATCTGCTGAATTCAGGCTGCCCCTGTTGGCAGTATAATTTCTCCTTCTGCCCAGTCTAGCTGCCTTTGTCTCTTGGAGGTGCTGTTCTTAAGAGCACCCTCACTCAACTTTCTGTGTGCAGATCTGAGTCCTAGAGCCTATTCTCTGGGGACTCATTCTAAGATATCCGTTTATTTAAAGATACTTTAGTGGAATGACTAATTAGGATTAATGATAAATTTTAGATAAGAATATGGTAGAACTTCACTTTACTTAGTGTGAGGGACACCCAGCCATGCTGTATGCCAACAGCATTGGTTCCGTAAGTTTTTTGAGTCTAGAATCGCACGGTGAACTCACTTAATGGTGATCACATAAGAAGCTTCATGATGAAGTTTTACTATTACATTACTATAGATGAATCATGGACAGTATGTAGACCCTTTGGCCATATGCAGGCTGTTAGAAATTGGCTCTTCCATGTTTTAGGGGTAGAGCAACCCAATCTTCTATAATCTTCCTTATAAGTGACACTCTGGGATAGAATGAACAAGAACTCACTGACCGTTAAGTAGTAGCTTAAGCATCAGGAGAGTCTGTAAGGATGGGACCCATATTGGTCATTTTGTTCATTAGAAACCTAACTTAAGAGAAACACATCAATAGAATCTCAGGTAAAACACTTTAGGGCAATAAAAACATATCCTCTTACATGATACTGTTTCCCAGTGGCTCCCATAATGAAAATGAGAACATTTCCCCATCTCTCAAATCACCCCAATTATACACAGAATTAGGTAACTTCTTCCACAAATCAGGTCCTGGAGGGTTCTTTGATTTAGAGATATCAGTCAGAACTATTTTTATGGGGGGGGGGCGTGTAGGGGAATGGGATAGTGGTATGTATGTATGTATGTATGTATGTATGTGTGATGGTGTAACAATTTTTCCTTTTTCAACCTGAAAACCATAGTTTGAGCTGCCTTCTAGGACAGTTTCTACTCTAATTGCACTTTTTTGTGTGAAAACTGCAGCACAACATGAAGACAGCACCTCCACTGTATTTTTGAAGACTCCCATCTGCAAAGGAAAGGGATGAAAGAGGCTATGAGAGATGATGCTTCTATCAAAAATCAACTCCAGAGTCCCCAAAGATCGTCCTCCTTGATCCTGTTCTCATTTAGCTTGCTAATAGATGCCTAATGAGAGAAGAATTATTGTGACGCTGAGAAACCTAGGATTTAAGTTTCATATGAAGAGATGGACTTTGCATTAGAGGCAAAGGGCATTTATTCTCCTATTATAATAATTCCAAAGTGATTTTTGACCTTGGAGATAAAAAAAAAAAAATTAGTGTAAAGATAGAATTGGTTAGGTCATCGCCTAAGGGGGCATAAAAGGCCACCAGGAAATAAATTAAAATGAAAATAGATTCTTTTATTGGGTCACATCTCATCCTCTCATTTGTAAGCAAGGTTTCCACTCAAGAATGGATGGATACCGCAGGGGATAATTTTGTTCCTCTTGTTTTGAATGAAGAAAAAGTTACAAACAAAAGGAGGGAGGAAGCTGCATATGCAGCTTAAAAGACAGAGGGTTCCATGGAAGAGCAGGCAGAAGCCATTGTTGGGAGCACTACTGACGACTGGGCAGTAGTTTTGAAGTCATTGGCCCCTGCTAAGTTGAGGAAACATGCTTACATTCAAGTCCAGACCTGCATGCAATGCCATTTGTTCTGACTTGGAACACATCAATGTCAGATTTTTCCAGATTTCCCCTGAAGATCCAGTAACTAATCTAGGATGATCAGAACATCTACTTCCCAAATTGCTTAATATGTAAGGATCACTTTTTCCTCTACAGATCAGACAAATACAGGGCATTTCCCTTGATAGAATATGCCCTCCATTGCTGGAAAAATTGGCCAATTCTTTTCTCTGGTAGGTAGTTTTCTCTTTTACATGTAAATAGATGCCAATGAGCACTGAAAATGTCTCTTGTTTACTCTATAAATTTGATTATCTGGTTTATAAAATCTAGTATTGATAATGCAAACTCAGAAAAATAATCCACTCTTCATCTTTAGAATGATTGGCAGGTATTGTTAAACCTGTTGGATGGGATTCTGACTTAAATCTTACAAACTGCTAAAGGAAACTTCAAAGCAATCCATCCTAAACCTCAGCATACATGTGGCACATTGCCAGACATCCAGAAGCCCTTTGAGCTGTAGTATTGGTTTCCAAAAAAATACAGTACAAATCTCACCATATAGTTTTAAATAATTAACCTCTGTTTTCCTTACAGCTGTTAACCATGGGAAGATGATTATTTTTCCTTAGACTCAAATGTGCAAGAAGAGTGTCTGGTCATACAATTGTGTATGTACACACATACACATACACGTATTTAAAATCTACAGATATTAAAAGAGCCCATAGTAGATACCAACCACCTGCTAAGCCCAAAAGATACAAAGATAATTAAAGCATATTTAGTGGGACAAAGCTACACACACAACAACTATTCTACAAGGCATTTTCTGTACTGTCACCTTAACAATGTGTGTGGGTGGAGGACCTGCAGCAATGAACAAGGTAGGGTTGGAGAAGGCTTTGTGTGGCAGGTGCTATTGGTGTCGGCCTTTAGTGGAGCAGTAAGACTTCTACAGGTGCAGTAGTTGGTGAAGGGCATTCTAAGACAGAGGTGCAGGAGAAGCAAAGGCACTGGGGTATGCCCATGCACAGAATCTTCCAGGAACCGGTCACCAAGGATGGTAAAGACTTAGTAGAAGTCAAGGAGAGAGAGCTCTGGGAAGACAAAGATCAGAGTGTGGAGGGCCTCAAGGGCTATACTAAGAAGGTTGGACTCCTCAGGCAATGGAAAACCCTAGACAGTTAATAAGGAAGTGGAATAATAAGGTCCTGCTGACTGTGAAATTCCAGAGCAGGCAATCCTGTTTCTTTTCCTTTTCTTTTGATCTGGGGGAGGGAAGAGCGGGAACTGCTGAAGGGGAAAGTGTTTTTTTTCCTGTGCCGGGTCTCAGAGATCAGAATCTAGCCTAGGTGTGTTCTCAGCACACACGGACGCTTAGCACCACTAGGCCAGACTCCGATCTCGGCACTACATGCTCACAGTGGGCCCTCTTGCCATCGGTGCTCTGCGACAGTCACACAACAGAGCAGGAGTGCCGAGCCGCACCTTGAGTGCTCTGCAGATTTACTGCCTGATAAGTCTTTACGTCAAAAAAAATATTTCAAGCTAACGCTGTCGCTAACAACTTTATATGGTTTGTTGTTTCCTGAGTTGCCTGGCCACTGGGAGACCAAGTCTGAAGGAGATGTTTCCAGCGGGGAGTCTCCCTGACAACGGTTCTATCATTTTTTTCTGTTAAATATACCAGCATCCTGAAGCCCTACTCGAGCCCCAAAGCCAAGCTGATGATGTGAGCAACAACACGCTGATATTTTTCTCTTACTTGCCTACCCTTTGGGAAACTCTTTGGGTTTATACGGTGCCTAGATAGCAAAGGATGCAATACTCATTTTTTATTATTTGATTCCTCTTCATGACAGACCCTTGTGGCAGGCAGGGAGTTAGTTTGCAGGTAGGATAAATCCAGGACCAAAGAGATGAAATAACTGGAAATCATTGCTTTGATGCCATCAGGGGCAGACCTAGCAATAGCATTCCTCGGTCACCGCTCTCCGGGGAGGCCCGACAGCCTTGTTCCCACCGCAGATTTAAATGTCCCCAATCCATGGAGATCAATTTGCCTCCTGAGCCCGAATGACAAGCTAAACTACCAATAATGCCTTGCTCCGGGTTTTAAGCGACATAATCAACCGGAGTGGGACTTGTGTCATTTAGACTTTGTCTCCTTAAAAATCAAGAGTAACAGTGGTAAGAGAGAAGTTTTTAACAAGGAGGAAAACCCTAGACAGTTGTCTCTAAGATTCTTCGCCACGGCTTCAAGGACAACCAGGAAAAGAGCTGCTATTTGAGGCAACTTCATTATAAAATCATTTTTAATAAGCAATCTTAACAAAGAGAGGGAATACTCTTGTGGAGAAACCCTCCAGGGACCCAGAGGCTGCCCAGTTAAGTTATTAGGAAGTTTCACACAAGGGACCAAACAGCTATTTCATTGGCCTCGGGGGACAGAGTTTAGTTTTCGCCTGTTCTCTAGAGGCGCTGGTGTTATCCCATCTACCAACAGCACAGGCTGGTAACAATCAATTATCCTGATGCCCCACTTGGTGAGGGAAAGTGGCTTTGCAGTTTTGTCGACACAAAAAAGACACGGTGTAAGAGAGACAGATAAATTAACGCGATACAGTTCATTATATTCTGAAGACTTTTATGAACGTGCAGCCAATGAAAATGCCTCCAACAGACCTTCGTGTCCTTTCAGGGACACAACAGCAAATCATTCTTGGAAAATTAAGAAATACCAGCAAAGAGAAAAGGAAGTGTAATTATCCTTGTTCAGTTGTGTGAGGGACATAATTCTTTGATGAGAAAATAATAAGCACCGCCGTTTACTTCACCTGCCTAAGGTGTGAACAAGATTGGAATTTGGGGCTCAAGTTTTAGAGAGTTAAGTGTGGCTGAGTTTAAAAGGGTTGGGAAGGCACAGACTCCTAATGCATTACAGTAGCCTCCAGCCAATTAGCAGTACAAATGAAAGAAAGCAAGAAGAACCATTAGCCACGTAGTTCAAGGTGCATATGTATTTTCTGAGTTTCACTGCTCATTTCATCCTTCTGAATTTGATGAGATGGCAAGGACTGGTCTTACAGTTGGACCTTAAAACTGGGGAGATGGAGAAAAAGTGAAATACTCTTTCTCTATAATAATCAGAACAGCCTTCCCTTTTTGGACCAGCTCTTACCTGCTCAATTAGTGCATTTTCTATACAGTTAATCAGAGGAAAGGCCAGAGAAGAGCTTCCATCTACAGATACAAATTCTGTCTGAGTTCAGAGAAGGGGCTGGAGTATGGAACTTCTTAGGCATGTAACTAAATGGCAGTGGCAATAAAAACATTGTTTACAGGTCACTGTGTTTTCCACACACATTCTGTGGCTTTGCATTGGTGATGAGTTAAAGACCAAACCTTAATTCTGTTCTTCACGTCTTTTCTTTTCCTTGTTAATACTCTCCTCTAGTCAGACAGGCCTTCACCATCATCCTCCAAGCCCTCCACGGATCCACCCGATCACACCTAATCCTTCTTACCCTTCCGGATCAAGCTCAGCTCACCACGAGTGTCCCAGCTCAGAGAGCTCACCACGAGTGTCCCAGCTCAGAGGGACAGCCCACCTCCAATCACAACCCTGCATTTTCCCGCAGTTCTTTCTTCTCCTCTGATGAAGACTAAACCAGTGGAGAGGGAGGATTATGCATTAAACTTTCTACAGTACATGGTGCCTAACACAGGGCTAAGCACAGAGGAGGGGATGGAAATGCTAAGCTAAGAAAATCTTTCTGACCCCAGCCCTGTTCTCTTTCCACAGGAACTGGCTGTGGTCTGCTGTCCAGCCTTCCTTCCCTACAGCCCTGTCCTATAGGTATCCAGATTATCACCATATCATCTCCTCTAAAAAAAATCTATAATAATAAAAGCATAATATGCAAATTGACCAAACAGCCGAACAGTGGAATGACCATCCAGATGACCTTCTGGATGACCTTCTGGATGAAGGTGGGGCTGAGAGGGCCGGGGCAGGTGGGGCTGCGAGGGCCAAGCCCCTTGCACGAATTTCATGCACTGGGCCTCTAGATTTGAATAAAGGATTTATAGATTAAGTCTCTTTCCCTGAATCCAAACCTTAATTTTGCTCATTCTAGCATTTTCTACTCCTTAATATGCCTTCTAATTATTATGCATGGCTGTTAATTATTTAGGGCATGAGGAGCTGGAATCGATGTCTAGGTGATCAACAAAGTAAAACAGGGGAATGCTATCACTCCTATCTAGGAAAATAGTTTCCCCAGAGGTGGAATGAAGAGAATTCCACTGTAAGGAATCTTGGGCAGGCAAAGGAAAAAGGGTAATTGAATAGCTTGGAAATAAAACCTTAGTCACTCTACAGATACTGACATCGGTTATATCAAAAGGACCATGGGACTACATATACACTAGAGTTAGTGTAAAAATGTGTCATGTAAGTTATAGAGAAAGTGAATTCAGACTAATAACGTTCTTCATATTTCAAACAATTTGGCACCCCTGCTTCTCCTACGTTTTTATTCCTTTGGCTGCAAAGAGAGAAGCTGATGTAACTGCAAAGCCAGTCAGTCCTAAATTCAGGTGTGCTTAATCATACTCAAAGCCTAGATATTTAATTCGCTTATGTGCCCTTTGGATATGAATTTCAGTTCCCTAGGCATTTTTTAGCTTTGATGGTTTTGTTTGTTTTTGGTTAGGTTTCAAGAAACCACAGTATCCTGAATCATATCACCTCTTAGTGGCAATGAATTATCAAGTTGGTCTGACAAACGAATAATGCCCACATTTATTATAAATCTCATGAATGTCCACTGAAGGCTACGTTGCGGTGGAAAATTGCTGTAAGAAACATACATTACTGTTAGCATGGGAAACACAACTACCTTAGAAGCAGAAATAGCCACTTTGAACTATATTTTTATTATGAAATTAGTTGAGTTGTATGAACAGTGACATTATGTGGATCCCTGTTCTTTCATGAATTAGGTTAGATTGTTATAAAGATAAGTAACGATCATTGTAAAGTAAGAAGGTTGCATAGTTTTGAGTAGACTACCTTGTTTAAATAAACGTTTTTATGTAGTGGGAATAACCTCCCCCTTTCTTATAATCAGTTGGTTCACCACACTTTGAAGCCTTCATAGGTGAATAGTTGTGTGGTACAGTCAACTATGAGAATGACTGTGTTGCGCTTGGCTTTCTTCTTTTATTTTAGAATGGAAAGACCACTCTAAAGAATAAAGTTCTTTGTTGAAGCATTGAGGCTCTGTGGCTTGGCTTTAAATCCTGGCTCCACCACATACTAGCTAGTTGTAGGACACTGGGCCCCAGTTTTCATTTATAGAGTGGGGATAGTAGCAATTACCTATCGCACAAGATTGTGGTAAAGATTAAATAAATGAATGCTTATAAAGTGCTTAGAAAAGCATCTAGCACTCAGTAAGTGCTCCCAAACTATTACCCAATGTTGATATTGGAGATAATGGTGTGGCACTTATGTACATGCAAGGAGTCACCCTACTCTATTTTGGGTCCTGGCCCTGCCCATTACCAGCTGGATGGGTTTGGAAATTTTTTCACTTCTCTAAGTTACTGATCTCTCAGATAAATGTTCTCATCTAAAATGGGGGTGCATGCAGTACAAAGCTCACGGAGCTGATGAGAAAATTGAATGAGGTCACGCATAGAAAGCACTAAACGTCATGCCTGGATTATTAGACGTCCAGCTCTTCTTTAAAGATCAACCCAACTGTGTGTAAGAGTTTCATTAAATCTATAATAAATCTATCAAGTATACGACAGTACGTGGTAGGCTAGCCACTTCTGTTTTCTCCCTAGTAGTGGTCATTGATTTTGAAGAGCCATTCTCACCATCTCAACACACCCTTTTAAACCCTTGTTATGAAATCAGAAAACAAATACTTTTTGTCCAAGTTCAATTCATGAATCTGAAGTCTACTAACAGAGCAAACTTGAATCAGCTGGATGCTCTGATGGAAACATTTAGTTAACTATTCTTGTTTTTTTTTATTTTTTTTATTTTTATTTTTTTAATGGAATTCACAGATTGTCACCATAAACTGTGGGTTGTAATACTATGTGAAACTTCTACCTTGGAAGAACTGACTGGCAGGGCCAAGCGCAGTCCATTTATATCTTAATATGACGAGGCAGAGAAATCCTGTTAAGCTCAGGAGGACTTGGCTCTAGTCATACCGGCTGAGTCTAAACAAGGCAATATGTTTCCAGACAGTACAGAGGGATTTTTACTTCCTTGGACTAGTTGACTTTGAAGGGACTGAAGAGGCGTTACTCTGGGTAAAAATGGGTATAAATGAGCAGGAGGGATCATTTTTTTTTTTTTTTTTAGCACCCAAGGTTCAATCTTCCCCTTTCCCTTTAATGCTATTGTATGCTTGGATCAGAATCAGAATCCTGAAGGTTCTCTCTCTAATTTGTTTCTCCTCTCCACACTTCCAGCTTAGTCTGCTTTCCAGTGTGAACTGAATTTTCTGGAAATGGTACACTTGGTGTTTGTGTTTCAGATTGTTTTCTGTGACTATGTGCTCTTCCTCTTACCCCACCAAGTTCCCACCTTCAACCTTGAGGGCAAAGAACCTGTCAGCACACAGTAGTTCCTCAATAAACACTTGTCCATTGGTTAGTCCTCTAAGAGGCCAAAAAGCCCATCCCCAGGCAAGCTTAATGTCTGGGATGGCCAGCGGCCTTAGCAAGCTAAGAAATCAATCCTCTGGCTCCTTTATGAGCTTTTGGCTTCTCTCTTTTGCTGACTGTTTGTGAATGGGTAGAGAGGATCTGGACGAGAGCCTACTAAAAGAACTTCAGAGTGGCTTCTTCTCAGGTCTGTCCTAATAAACACCCAGCCAGCAATTGGAATTATAATTGCTGTGAGTCACGCCATGAGTCACATGGGTTGTCATGGCAACCTATTAACTATACAACCAAAGCACCTTCCATTAGCTTTGCCAAGAATGGTTCTTGAGTTTTCCTGGACTGTGAAAATAATGTGGGTGAGCCCCAAGTTTGGGTTGCTAAGAGTTTACAATAAAAAGGAATGGCCTCAAGGAAAGTAAAAGAACATGAGAAAATATAGTTATTCTTGTTCTTGGACCTCCTGAGTAAATGACAACAATGGTGACAAATTGTTGGGTTGGTTTTATGATATCAACAAATGCCCAAGGAGAGAAGGTTGATGCCTCGAAGCCAAGTTCCTCTAACTCAAATTCAAAGCCGAGTCTCTAGGGGTAAAAAGTGAATATGTTAATCTATTCTACTTTAAACTGTTGCAATCAACACTTTTCATTGTTACAGATATAAAAGATTATTTCTCAAAGAACTATCCTGTTTCTTTTCAAAAATATTTTTACTATTGAGGACTAAATCTCTTTATAAATAATAAATAATACAGTATTTTAATTTTATATTTTAGGGAGTAGCCTGCTACAGTCAAACAAAATGTACTAATTTACCTTTTAATGGCAATTTATGTTAAAATTAAAATATTTTGGAGTGTTTGGAAGCACATTTTATTTTGTTATTTATTGGGGAAAAGTGACATTAAATTGGAAAAAAGGACACATTTTCATGACTGCTTCCTGAATAACCTGCAGTTTCTGCATGTTTGTAAGTGCCTGCTTCTGAATATGGAAGAAAGCAAGCAGAACAGACTAAAACAGGAAGAATAAGGGATATAAACAAGGATGAGAGCACAAGGAAGTAATGATGATCTGTTGCTTCTGGAAGCCTACCAGGTATCTTAGTGATCTGTGATGGGCTGGCTGATATAATCCCTAAGGTTATGATCCACGATGCTAAACTTCCCAGTAGCTGGAAGCAGTTAAGATGATCTATTGCATTTTTCACTTCTTCTCCATATTTGTCATATTCTAACATTTTAGTGAATGTGGAATTATTGAAGTAGAATTAGATTAAGTAAGAAGTCAGGACCAATGACCAGTTGTCCTTGGCAAATAGGAAAAACCAAGATAGCAGTCGATTCCAAGAAAAAGATACTTCTCCACATGGTACTATTTCAGCAGGAAAGAGACCAGAACAAACTTGTGAAACACCATAGCAAAAACAATCCTGAAAGTGTCCAACCAAATACAGGTGCTATATAATCACCACAAAAATTGGATTGAAATTCTATATCACAGTATAAAATTTCTCTAGTATGTTACTATCCTATAAGTAATAACTCCCTTTTATGTTCCCACACCCAAAACCAACAGCAATATTTCCAATCAACAATTGAAGAACAGCAAAAATGTAAGAATTCCTTGACCAATTTGGTCCTGATGACTTGGTACTAGAAGCCCCAAAGCTTTGTCTTTTCCCACTGGTCAAGTAAAGTTAATGACAAACACAAAAGGTTCTCTTCTCAGGAACTCAGGAGAATGAGTTCTCCAAAGACCATGTTTATGGAGTCCTCTGAAGCTAATAATAAGATATCCTTTCCTGGGAATTTTTGGCTCAACTCTATTAAAACATATTTTTTTGAAAAGCAATACCTGTGCTTTCCAGGTAAAAAGGCGGCCTAAAATATTATCAGATGTCACAACTATTCAGGTTCATTTTGTAGTTCTTGCACCTCTGACTGGTGTACCTGTGAGCTGACACTCTGGTCTGATAATATATTCTACAACTGTACATGTTAATTTGTAAGTTGAACAATCTCTCTGTGAGGGCAGATTGAAAGTGCTAATGGGGGGTGACTTGAGCCGTTGATGATTATGTAGTCAAGCCTTGACCAAGGTTTCCAGAACCCTGGCTAAAAATGGAAGTTGTGAGACAGGACATAAATGAATTCATACACTTCACTGATAGTGAAACTTTTTGAAGAACAGATGTCAAGATGATTTAAGAGGAGCTGGAATTTAACATCTTAAGACAACTTATAGGCAAGTTTGGACAGTTCCGTTTTCAAGCAGAATCTGACAGATGCTAAAGAAGTCATTTAGGTGGCTGTTATTAGAGAAAGAAGTGGTTGATTTTCTTCCTCCTCACAAGTTGTGGGCCCTGTAGAGATGCTAAGATCAGAAATATGATGGGCTGTCTGCTGAGTGTGGTGACAAAAACAATCTCCACATTTAAGTGGCATAAGACTTTTACTAACACACAATTTGGACAATTCAATTTCTTCTTGGCATGTGCAAAGTTTTGTATCTATTCAGGTGCCATGCTTCCCAGCTTGACTTGCTGTTTTATTTTGGGCCCCCTTCCCCAAGTCATGAGAGTAAACATCAATGAAAAAACGAAGGTGATTTCTGATCTAAATCTTTCTGTCAACTTAATATTTGAATTACATAAAGGAAGCTTTATTTTAAGCCTTTCTACACTTACTTTATGCTTAATGTGTAAGAATTTCCCTGCTCATTTTCTTAGTCAAAAAGGCAATCAAAATCCACCCAGTTTGGCTGTATCTTGATAGCTGATGGAGTTAGTTAATTAAGCCTTTGCTGCAAGGCCAACCAAGTTTGTTGCCTCTTATCCAGGTTTTCATCACTAGCTACCAGTTTCATGCTGTCACCTAAATCCTCCCATGAATTTAAATCCAACCACAGGTGATTGTTTCTACAATAGACCAATGAAATTACTCAAGAATGACAATTCCTTGAAGATCCTTATGGATGGACAGTCTATATATTAATGAAAACCTACAGTCTCTGTCTCACTGGTAGTTGAGGAGGACTCTTGGTATCCAATGGAGCTGAACTAGTGGTTCTGTTCACTTATCCAAGAGCCAAGTCACAATGCAAATAGTTAGTGGCTTTCTGTATATTGCCAAGTGGCCAGGAGTCCATACCCCAAACCACCAGAAACAGTAGGCACAATCATCCGCCCCTGTTTGGGAGAGGCCCAGGACTGAGCTAGCAGAAAGACTGAATTACTTACCACCTCTAGAGTGGGTCCCTCCAGGCCAGGGACGAGCTCATGGGCAAGGCTGTGCAAGGAAGCGCTCTGTACCATGCCTGCCCTGCGGATATACAGAGGACTTCAGTCTCCTGTACTGTCAATCTCTCAGTCATCATGAGCTCAATTATGCACCGACAACAGCAAGAACAACGACGACGATGACAACAAAACATCCCCCCAAAACTAAGGGCCACAGGCTACCCTGATGAAGGGACAGCCAACTGGAACTGTGTGTTGAAAGATGGAGGTGCTGCCCTGATCATGTGTCCATTACAGGCCTGACCTTTTCATTTTTCCTCAAACAAATATTCCACTGAAGCCCCTGGGAGAGCAATGTGGGGAGACTATAGGACTGGGCCCTAAAAGTAAGGCAACCATCTGATTTAGTGGGATTTCTTTTTGTTTGCTTTTTTGTTTGCTACAAATACAGATAGACAGACAGACAAACCCAAGAGCAGGTTTCAAGAATCAACTGAGGCACAAGATAAACTATTTTGAGGTTAAACAGATTTTTCCCCCCAAATGTTTCACAAGAAATCAAAAAAATTTAAAGTGTAATTAGGAAAAATTTGGGGACATGTCTTTGTCAGCCCTGTATTGTGCCATAAATATCTCCACTCCTTGCCTTAGAAGGATGCCCACACATATCTCATAGGTAGCACATATCTGTGGTCTAAAATAGTTATGGAATTCTAATGACGCTATTAATTCAAAGTCTAAATATGCTGGTCAAGTACAGTGAACGTTGACTGCCTGCATCAATGATGTATTCATTTCATCCCGAGGTTCAAAGCACAGTCAAACATTATTGCTCAGATTGAAAATCACAACACTTTACATTGACGTGAGTTGGTAAACTATGGTACGGTTTGAATGAAGGAAAATGATGAAAGCAGTTGAGCCTGAGAAGTGGGAATGAGTACAGAGTATAAATCCAGCGCACATTTCCACATCAAACTGCCGATGCCATTAACCAGGGCCCTTGGTGGCCACACTCATGGTCAAACAACAGCACCTATTCCCAGTCAGTATCTCTGCTCCACAGACACAAGTACAAGACGGCCTACATCGTGAACTAGTGGTGAGGAAAAGGAGACCAAAGTTTAAAAGAAAACAAGGTGATGTTTCCTAGAAACATAATTCTTCTAAGAAGGATCGAGGGTAAGAATGATAAGTAATTAACTGATCCTCCCAGCTAGATTTTATGATTTTTCTACAGCTTAATGGCTTAAATCACTAGAACTCATCAGAAAATGTCTGGACTCTTTTTAACACACACTCAGAACACACAGGTGGAAATGTACCCCTTCTAACCACTACAGGTAGAAAAATATGACCTCTGTTGACCATGGATCACAGCTGAAACATTAGTTTATACTTGAAGGGTCACAGCAGCCAGACATATGCGAATTCCAATTCTTCAGAAAACTTGGGACAAGAAAATAAAGCATTACTTACATGTATGCGTCTTCTTCGTCACTGAGATACCTAGAAGAGAGGAAATAATGACAAAGGTAAGAATGTGTCCTGTGTGTGCTTCTTGGAATGTACATCATGCACAGTCTATTCAGAAACACATTTTGTTCAGATGGTGATGCAGAAGCAGGATTAGCCTTACATGGCAACGTTACAGGACCTACCCCAGCGTAATGCAACCATGGATGACGGGGACAGTGAGCATCGGCTACTGTTGTAAGAGCTTCCGTGGTAAAAAGAAGTAGCACAGATAGTGCTTAAACAGGGTGAGAGAAGACTCTTATTTTTTTAAATTTTAAATAGGGGAGACAATCATCTTTATAGGCAGAGTGGGGAAGATTCAAGGCTCAAGAGAGTGATGCCAACCTACCCAGACAACAGAGCAATTAATTTGCTATGGCCATTGATTCTGTGTTTGCTTTTCAATGAACATGACTCTTCCTGCTCGCCTGAAGCTTCACTTTTAATGGTGAGGGAAAACATCCACAAAACGCACCTATCTGTTCATACTCGTTAGGGTCAGAAGGGGAATGACTTCACTGTACACGACACCGAAATGAACATGGACCGAATGACAACATGGACTCATGACTCAGCACCCTTGATGTTTCCAAGATCATTTACAGAGAGCAGGTGACAAAATGCAACCAAGCAAGATTAGGCACCTGAGACCACATAAAGATAACATGCACGTGTGCTCAGTGCCAACGGTGCTCTCTCTGTTTTAGAAGGACTCCATTTTGAACGCTTCCTGCTTCCTCCTTCTTGGAGGACATGCTTCACACCAAGTGGGCTCAAAGTCATAAAGCTCTTGAACACATTAGGCCTGTGACTAAGAACTGCGGTAAGCCTTGAATTTTTTTTCTTTCAAGTTATTAAGAGAGTTATTTAACCCTCCTCTGGAAAGTAAAAGTTGTTGAAAAATTTGGCACCCACATCAGACTTATCACTGAGCTATGGAACATATGGTACAGAGAAGAAATCTATTCTGAAAATCCACGGTAGACATTAAAAAAAAAAAGTTAGTTCCAAAGTCATACGCCAAGACCAAAATCACACACTTGTTCCCCCCACAACTTTCCAACGGGCTTACTTAGGGAAGCTGAAATTACATAGCCCAACTCAAATTCTCCCCACCCCCTTTTTATTGAGGAAAACGTAACTATTGTTTTTCATCGTGTTTGAGTTGGCGTGGCAAAGTGAAGTTAGAACTGACTGCAAAGAGCCTTGAAGGCTCTCTCTCCCACAAGGGAACGGAAACAGTGTTCCAGAAGTTTGTGAAATAAGCATGGTCACGGGAAGGGAAGTTCCCTCAACAGCAACCGCGAGTGGAGTCTAAAATCTGAGTACAATTTGCAGCTCCAGCTCATGACACCAGCGCCCACAAATTGATACATTAGTGCTCTTTCAGCATTATGAGAGCTCTGTGTGTACCTTCCTCAGGAAAGAATGCTTTCTGTAAAATCACTTTGAAGAGAAAGTGCTTATGCCGTCGCTCCTGATTATTCAGAGCCTCCACACAATTGGATTTAACACAGCCCAAGACAGACCTATCTATATTCGCTGAGTGTGGGACTATTTTCTCCTGACGCCCAAAGGCCTGATGAAAATACCACTGCTTTGACTTTTCTACTTAAATGTGTTATACAGCGTGATGCAGTGTTCTCATCAAATATTTCCATGATGATTACACTGATAATAGATTTAGAGACTCTTTCCAGGAACGCTGCCTGCTCTTTGAAATCACAGTCGCACGGAGCTGAAACGTCTCATCTCTGTCCCTGGGAGAAAGCATGACTTCAGCAACAACATGAACTCGGTCCCTCAGTTTTGTGTAACTGCCAATTAATAGTCAATAGAAATAATCAGGGGAGACACCTGTATTAGAGTTGCCAGATTTAACAGATAAGAAACAGGATCCCCAGTAAAATTTGAATTTCAGGTACCAATTTAGTGTTCATCTAAAGTTCCGATTTAACTGGGCAACCCGAACCTATACAAATACAATGTGAATTTTATCTAGTATATACAATGAATAATATACCAATCAATAAACATATTTTTTTATAGAGAAAGGGTTAAAAAACACACTCCTCTCACAAAAGAAATATATTTTCTTAAATGTATCACAGCTCCTGAATATGGAGATAGGACTGTGCATATTTTACTTGATATCCATTATGAAGACAAAATTCTATTTTCCTAGAAAAAGTAAATAAACGAAAACGATGAACACACAAAAGACAAATTGAATGGAATGATCAGAAAATTGATCGGAATTCCCTTCCTCCTCCTGACAAATAAGAAGTGTGATCACACTAAGGCCTTGAATTTGTGCCACTCCTTTCTCTCTAGAAGATCTCGAACTTCATAGCAACTGACACCACAGAAGTGGGAAAAAAGCAAAAAACTTCCTTCTCATTTCACAGATGGACCAGCTGAGGCTCAGGGCAGTTTTTAGTTAGCATAACAAAAAACTTTTCAGGAAGCTAATATCAGACTGGAAGTGTGTTCATGGCACACATTTTAAAACTATGGTTGACTGCCTCTCAAAGAGTAAACAGATGATAGTGCGATGAAGGCCTGGGCAGGAGGTGGGCTAGAAGGGGTCAAATGGAGGAAAAAGGGGACATCTGTAAACTTTCAACAATAAATACTAACAATAAAAAAGAGTAAATATTCAAAAAGAATATTTAAACCAGGGAGCCCACCAGGGCTTGGGTGAAAGAGGGCCTCCACCAGAGGCCTGGGTGCCATGCCTTGTGACCAGCAGCCATTTCTTCGCCCTTTAATGGGGTGGGGAGGGTCTTCCCTTTTTCTTCTCATTTCTCCAGAGGTTGCCAGATTCACATCTTTCTCATCATAGAACTCATCCTCAGTGGGACCGCAGCAGTCATATATTGCTCAGGTCCTCAAGTGGAAGAGGGAAGACTTATCTGGACCTAATGCTACTGGTAGCAATTGCAGTTCTGAATCAAAATTTTTTTTTGAGAATTAGGTTTTCTAAATATAAATTTTGATGAGCATTATGTAGGAAAATAGCTGTAGAAAAGAGTAACCTTTTAAAAAAATCCTCATCCAAGGACATGTTTTTATTGATTTGAGAGAGAGAGGAAGGAAGAGAGAGAGAGAGAGAGAGAGAGAGAGAGAGAGAGAGAGAGAGAGAGAGAGAAAGAAAGGGAGAGAGAGAAAGGGAGAGGGAGAGAGAGAAACATTGATCAGTTTCCTTCCAAACATACCCCTGACTGGGGATGGAAGCCACAATATAGGTATGTGCCCTGACCTGCAATAAACCCTCAACCTTTTGGTATGGGACTATGTTTCAACCAACTGAGCCACCCAGCCAGGGTGTAAAGAGTAAAAGAGTAAACTTTTTATAGGCAGCTCTTAAGATAACTGGCTTTGGAGTCAAGCTGACTTGAGCTTGCTTTCTTAGACCATCCACACTGCTGCCTCTTGGCTGAGAGACCATGGGCAAGTTCTTAGCTGCTCTGGGCCTTTGTAATTGTAAAGTATTATATTATCTATAATAATAAAAGTGTAATATGCTAATTAGACCAGACAGCCGAATGACCTTCCAGATGAAGCCAGGGCTGCGAGAGCTGAGGCAAGCTGCCGCAGCTGCAAGGGCCAAGCCCCTTGCACGAATTTTGTGCATTAGGCCTCTAGTATGTCATATAATAATCATCATAATAATAATACTCAGGAGGCTGTTGTGAAAATTAAAATGAAATAAGGATGTGTGGAAAGCTTTACAAACTAGGAAGGGTGATATAAATGTTATTTGCTTTGACAAAGAGTGGGCAATCCACACAGCCTTATTTTAACGAAGTTGAATTGGAATGTTCTCCTAAAAGAAAAGCCATAGCTACTCATGATATTTTTGGGTTTTACACTGATTCATGACCTAGGACTCTGGTATTGAGATCAATGCTCTTGACTTCAAATTTCATATTTGATGGAGGAAAGCATGAGACAGACAACCAACTTACTAAAAGCAAGTGTACTCTGTTCTAGACCCTGAACTCCACTGGAGTCTTTTTTTAAAAATATATATTTTATTGATTTTTTACAGGGAGGAAGGGAGAGGGATAGAGAGTTAGAAACATTGATAAGAGAGAAACATCGATCAGCTGCCTCCTGCACACCCCGTAGTGGCGATGTGCCCGCAACCAAGGTACATGCCCTTGACCGGAATCGAACCTGGGACCCTTGAGTCCGCAGGCCGACGCTCTATCCACTGAGCCAAACCCGTTAGGGCTCCACTGGAGTCTTTACTCTCTGAACTCAAGGGAAGCTACTTGCTCACTGGCAGGTGGGCTAAGTGGGCTGCTGACCAGCACAGGCGAAGGACTTAGATCACCACCACCCAAGTGTATCAAACCTAGTCCAGATGTTGTGAAGGCTTAGGTTCATTTCCAAATGACTGGGAAGGACACCACGATTCTTTCCCTGAGATTTGCCAACAGGCCACTGAGCAGAGGCCTGCTCTCTACAGACACCGGGGCGTCATGGAGTTGTAGCACAGTGATGGGGTAGAACCAACTTCCTAAATACAAAGCACTAACATACCCCAAGCCAAAAGTGAACACGCTGGGTGATTTAGGCAAGTCACTTAACTTCTCTGGGCCTTAGTTTTCTCATCGGTTGAGTGAGGCAGTTGAACTGCATGATCCTTAATTTCCCTTTTAGTTCATTGATCAATGGCTCCTTGCCCTGTTTTCTAGCTATCAAACCAAACCTCCTCTTTCTAAGCAACAGGCTGCTAGGTCTATTTCTTGCTGTACAAAATCTGATGGAGCTCACAATCAAAGGTAACCACCTGAAACTTTTTCCTTTCTGCCTTTAAATCCAAAGAAGAAAGAAGGCAGTGCCCACAAAAGGTTATATAAGTAAAAGATACACTTCTTTGGGGTGATATTTTAAAATTATCTGGGCTAGAGAAAAATGGTACCTTTTGATAAAGTTGCAAGACTCCTTATATTATATTTCACTCAGATCTGATCTGAGAGAGAGAGAAAGAGAAAGAGAGAGAGAGGATTTATTTTCAGTTAATGCTTTAATTTCTAACTTAGCAATATGACAGCAGTTTTAAATTAATAACACTTAAAGCTAAGAGGAAAAGTCTCCATGAATACTCTACCCAAAGTAGGGCTTCTAATACAGCAAGACTGCCTGACTCTATTTAGCCCACCATGCCTCCCAGTAAAGCAAAGGCAATGTAATGAAATGCCACGAATTTATCACTGTCACTGTTATCAGTAGTTGCAGAGTTATAGTCATCATGGAGCAGAGCACTTTAGGAATGTGATCTGATATTTCCAATAACGTTAGATCTTGGACCAATTAACTTCCTTGATGGACTTCTTATTGTCTCTTGGTTTCTAGGCAATTGTCTGGGCACCAAGTTTATTTTAACTTCTCTTTTTTGGGGGGCCGGGGAGGGAGGGTAAGAAATGGCACCTTTCCTCTTCCCTAGACATGCCAATTGCTAAGCTAGAGGCCTGCATTCCGGACTGGTCCCCAGGCACAGAGATGCCCCTCTGCCGCTTTGCCAGTACTCAGCCTGCATGTTGGCTCTTGTTCTCTTTCAAAATGACAATTGTTGAGAAAGACATATTTCCAACCCGGGTAAGTTCTGTGCTAGAATATAAAACAAAAAGAAAAACAAACAAACAAAAACACAATAAAGAATACTGAAAATAAAATGCAGCTAAGTTTTTCTTTTTTTCTTCTTTCTGTTTTAAAATATGCCAATGTTTCCACATTTCAAGTGAGTTTGTATGGTAGGGACAGGGAGATGTACTAAATGAAAATTAACAAAATCTATAATTGGCCAACTAGCTATGAGTCTACACTAGCCCCACACATGGATTCAGTTTAAGTTCTATAAAAGGAGGGCTCCCTCTCTGAAGGCCTTCAAAAGCCTTATTCTCCCTCATCACTAGACGCCTGAATTTATAATAAGATGCTCACTGGTCAAGCCATGAGTTCCTGGGCAAATGGCTCAACCTAGCTGAGCTTTCGTTTTCTTCTCTATGGAATAGAGATACAATTCTCTGTGATAAGTTTAGAGTAAGACCAGTAAGAGATTTCTCATACCCAGCATAGTGTCCCCATAGACAACTGTCCCCTCTCCACTGAGGATGTTTCTAAGGCAGACACTTTGCCTGGGACAAGCAGAGAGATATCCCATGGGCGGGGACAGGCATGCCCATTAGGGCAATGTTGTTAAACAGGTGGATAACCTGGTAAATGAGGGTTTGAGAGCTCAGACAGAACTTTCACAACAAAATCTGGAACACGTAACCTCCTTCCCACCATATTCTCAGCAAGCATCCTGCGCAGAAAGTTGCTGTCTCCTGGGTCCACTTGCTCCTACCTGGACTTGTTTTTGATGCCTTATTGTAAGAAGCTAGTAGTTAAAACAGCAACCTAAATGTAGCACGTGAATACTAGCTCAGAAACAAGGCTCAGCATTTAGGCTCTTTCTTTTTAATGGCTGACAATTGTTTCATAAAGAACAAAATATCATTTCATGCTGGCCCTGTGCGCCCCCCTCCCCCGCTTTCCTGAGTTGTCCGGTGAGCTTGCTCTATCCCTCACATCGCTCAGGAGATAATCTACGCAGGAGGCAGACCAGGGACTCAGTTGACCAGGGCCTTACCAACATGATGTTACCAAACAATGTCCTTGTCTAGGACAAAGGAGCTATTAATGATAATCAGTACATATGACTGAAAGTGCTCCAAGTAATCTCCGGACTTTGTTTCAAAAATTCTTAATGGACACTAATGCTTTGGGTTCACTTGAAAGAGAAATAAATGATGTGCCAGGGTTGCAGGGACCAAGGACAACAGGCAGAAGGCATCAAGGCATTAGCAATGTTCCGACAATCAAACATTAAATAATTGCATAAAAAGCCTTTAAGAATCATTTAGAAATACTAATTATGAAGATAAATAATACTTTAATGTGAGCTTTCTTTTATGTTAGATGTGAGCCTAGGTTGAGCTGTTTCAGTAGTAATACTTCAGTCCTCTTACCAATCAAGGTGCTTTTTACAACATGACAAAAATGCCATTTTAGTTTGAAAATGGTTATTGGTATGGATAAGAGGACTTTTTTCCAGTTCTTTGAATTAAAAAAAAGTGTATAACTTTCCTCCATCTGTAGGTCATGTGTCCTGACATTTGTACTCAGAAATATCTTTTAATTTCTGACAGGCGGGCCAGCGCTATATCCTTTTTCAAGTCCTGCCTTTATTCTTGACAAACTAGTTCCAAGGATAAAACCTTATTCCTGGTCCCCCAGCAAAGTCAACATAAAGAGACCCTCAGTTTTATCCTAGAAAGAAAGTTTGAGATTCAGTTATTGGGGAAATATCCACCTTGTCTCTTAGGGCTCACTATTCAATGCATGATGAAAAGTCCATACCCAAGGAGGCAAATTTCTTCTCCTATGGCTTGCTGGTCCCAAATGTTTGACTAGCACTCGTGGACAGTAAGAATAATATGAAACCTTGCTCTTTCAAATGTCCTTTCTTGAGTCTCTATATGGAAAACAGAGCTACCCATTAGACATTACCCAGTTGACTTAAATTTGATCTTGGCGCTCTGAGCATGAATGTGGGAAATGACAACTATCGACACTTCCAGCTGAGCCTTTTAGAACTGAGCGGTTTTATCTTATAAGTAAATAGTACAACTCAGGTAACAATCAGAAGTTCTTACCACACTTTTCCAGGAAATGCTTTACTTTTTGTACCTCTGTAATCTGTTGAAATTGTTTATCTTTGTCACGAATAAGGGCAGGTATTGACTTGAACTGTCTGTAGGTGACTTGCCTGGATGCTGCCTAACACGTGGCCAGAGCTGCAATCCACACGCTCAAAGCTACCAGAACTGGTTGGGTGAGGATGACCCAGAGATTATAGAGCTGGGCCCCAAAGGAAGTCAGGCACTGTGAATATTTTTCACATATTATGCCCTTGTGTAGACAACTAAATCATGCCTCCTGGAGCATGGATCCTGATCAGCCTATGAGGTCAACGCAAGTAATGACTGAAGAAATTTCACCTGGTCTGAAGCTACCCCCAAACCAAAGCCTGGATATACCAGGGGTGTAGTTATGGCAAAAGAGGAAACACCTCCAGGGATTCACTTATGTCCTGGATTGTCTAGAAAGGAGAGGGAACCTGCTGAAGTGGAAACAATCGAAATTTGGTTCTAAATTGGGGCCGGGGGCGGGGGAGGGATGAGTTCCACAGTCAGAACCAGGATGAATACTAAGAGCCCCAAGATCCAGTGGGATAGAACTAAATACTTAGAAGTTGAGAGGTGGCTTCAATCATTTCTTAACACAGGATGCCAAGGGTCTGTAAAGGCGTTCTAAAAATTATTATCATCTTGAAGAAGAAAGATGAAAATGTCAATGAAATATGTATTTGCAGACCCTTTATTTTCCTCTGCTGAGAGAATGTTACATAGTTTGTCTGGACTGGCCACTGCTTGGAGACAATCCAAGAAAAGAAAGTAGTCACCAAGGCCTTCCCTTTGCAATCGCAGACTTTGTCTACGCTGAAGGTGATTAGATTAGGGAATCTATTTTCCCATGTGAGAGTTGGAGTCGGGAAATCTGATTCCAGCCTCAGCTCCACCATGTGCCCCTGTATGAGTTTGGCTAAAAGAACCCCTCTGAGCTTCAGTTTCCTCATCTCTAAAAAGAAGGGAAAATATTTTCTTCTTCAATTCGATCACTAGAAATGTAGGCTTCTGAAAATAATTACCGATGTACTCAGAAAGTTTTCATCACAGCATTGCTTCTATCAGCAAAATGGTAGGGAGGAACAATCCAGATGTCAACAGTAGAGAGTGAGTTACATAAACTACAGTATGTCTACATGATGAAATACTCTGCCATTCTTAAAAGAGTGAAAAGTTAATTGCACAGAAAGATGTTCTAGCTGTCTTAAGAGGGCAAAACAGTCAAAGTCCCAAAGCACAGTGTGATTCTACTTCTGTCAAAAGAAGAAAAAAATTTAGATAAACATGTATAGAAAAAAAGACTAAAAAATATGCAGCAACATTCCATTCAGATCTCTGTTCAGATGTCACCCCCTCCCCCCCTCCAGAGGGCTCCCAGATCAGCTTTTCTAGAATTGTGCTCCCTTCCCCATTCTCCACTTTTCTCAACTGTACTTCTCTCCTTGTGACATTCTATTAAATAGTTATGTCTTTCCAACAATGCCACCTCTTAAAGTTAGCGACTTCATGTTCCTGGATTACTACTGTATTTTTAGTGCTTAAGATGGTACCTGGCCCATAGTAGGAGCGCAAGAAAATTGGTCAAATAAATGAATGAGTGGCTTCCAAAAGCCACACATCTAGTTTACCAATTGTGACCCCGAAGCCTAGGCCTCTAGAAATATACGGAGAACATAGAGGGTTATAGGCGGTGAGGCAAGTGCTCAATGAGATGGTCAGGGGGAACAGAAGGAAAGGTTTGCCCAGGCAAAGAGAAAAATATGAAAGGAAGGCTACAGATAAAAGTGAGAGGGGAGAGAACACACACCAACCGCAGGACCCAGGGATCAGACAATCAATAGGAAAGTTAAAATGGCACTTTTAAACACTTCTGATAAAATCAATTTGGTCATTACCAGAGCAGAACACAGGGCACATAGGCCTCGTCTGTTAGAAAGATCTTTATGATCTTGCTAACAGAGTCCCATCGCAGAAGCTGTAAAGGTTATAACCTAACTTGTAAAGCTAATCTCACATTGGCTCTGGCATAATAAAGAATCTACAGAAAAATTCCGTCTTAACCACATGCTCTAGCAAGAAGGGCTTGCACAACTCCTAATACATGGGAATTTAGGAGAGTTTAACTCTCCCATTTCTGAGATTGAGAAAGGAGTTTTGAAAACACTGACTTCAGCACTCACGGCTCTTAGCTATAACAGCTTAGAAGTTAACCTGTGTCTAGCAATCTCCCTTCTATTCACAGTGATTTAAAAATGAAAGTCAGGATGTCATTGCACTGAATTATACTGGGATCAATAGCCAAACTTAGTGTTTATGTTTAAAAGATAGTTGTGTTTTCTATTGGTATAGCCCAGATGTGAAATCCTTGAATTATTATTACTATTATTATTTTTATTATGATTAGTTGTTATGTGAGTTTGGGGTCATTCTTCTTAAATAGAATACATAGCATCATTTCTTGATTCATACTCTTCTGAACCACGTGGTCCAGGTCATGTCTCCTGAAGTGAAACAGAAAGGGAAAGTGAGTTTATGCCACAGAGTGGGTCCAGAAAACAAAACAAAATAACAATTACAAACACTCTGAGTGGCCTTGAAAATGAGGGAGAATGTGAGTAAGTACAGCAGGCACAGAATTGAATATTGAAATATGAAACCTGCAGAGATGACATGACACTACATCTGAAATGTGCTTTAAAATGCTCCAGCAAAGAAAAAATGATAGAAGAAGCAAGCGTGGCAAAATCTTGAAAAGCGTTCAATCTGGGTGTTGGGTGTTAGGGAATTCATTGCATTGTTGCCGCTCTTTGTGTGTATGTTTGAAATTTTCATAATAAAACATCCTTATTGGCTGGGAAACTTTTTACAAAGAGGCTCAGTCTCCCTTGTGTTAAGTGTGTGAGCGACTGTGACTGTGCATCTGAATATGCAATAGCAGCATTAGCGGCATTTCTGAGGGAGAGTGTTACTGCCTAGAGTCGATTCTAGTGCTTTGGAGAGCAGATACTTTCAGAATATACGTATTTAGCCATCCATCTTCTCCTGTTTATGAAAAGAAACATTTAATACCTTTCATTTCTCCTCCTTGCATTCTTGTTTTTAATGAGTCTTAATCCCTCCCAATCATGATTTTGTCAGCTAGGATACATTTTAGGAACATAACCTCCTTGGTTGATGAGGAAATACGGAAATGGTATGGCCGTGTGAAGAAAGCATGCGGTAGAAAATAAATTGGACCTGACTTCGAATCCCACCTTCCTCTCCCCTGGCCCTCTGCTACCTTTTTATTATAGTTTTAATGGGTCTGCCCTCTTGGATAATCTTTCCCTTGGTTCTCTTTGCTCTCAGCAGTCCATGTTTTGTTGACTGAATAAAAGTCCCATCAGTGGCATAGAATAGCAGCCACTCTTGAGAGCAGACCACTATCTAGAAACCTAAACAGAATCAGACATCCCCTGGTTAATGATCTCAAACAAGAACCTGAGAAATCCTGGCTACTCTCTTAAGCAGTTATTTTAAGGCATATGGCTGCTTCTAACTTGCAGGTCAGCCCCTTTACAGATAATTTCAATTCATCATTCAGAAGAGCAATCTGATCCTCATTCAAACAAGATGTAGCATTTCCCCATCAGAGTGTGTGTGTGTGTGTGTGTGTGTGTGTGTGTGTGTGTGTGTGTCCTACATTTTAATCACTTGAAGATTATTCAAGGGCAACTTGCAGTTAAGCATTGTAACAGCGGATCCATTGTTGCACAGTAGACAGCATATTTTCAACCTCACTTCTGATTTCTTCCTCTCCCTCTGTGAAGTAAGGAGTGAAGATTTTGTTCAGCTGTTTTTCAGTGAGGAAACTGTGTCAGAAAGATGGAGGGGCATGTTCAAGGTCGACTGGCCCCTGTGTGGCAGAGCCAGGGCCAGAGTTCAGTCAGCAGCATTTTCTGTGGTCCTTGCAGTATTTCTTCTCTTGGGAATCCTTTATGTGCTCCTCCCAAGCCCACATCAAGAGCCAAGGCATCCGGCAAAACCCATCCGAGATGAACATCTGTATCCTGGCTCAAACACCCTGTGGCTTCCTCTCCCTTCTACCAGCATCAACTTTTTCACTAAAAGGTTCTCCTAGCTTTACATTCTGGCAGTCCTTTCTCATTTTGTGCAGTCCAGATGTTGTACTGCTGTGTAAGTAAGTGACCCTCTGTTCTACCCCCTTGTACTGGTAAGCAAGATGCTGGAGGGGACTGGTTCAAGCCTTGAGGACACTCCTAGCTGTCAAGGTGAGAAATGAGACCACTATGACATTATCCAAATACAGTGGGTCAACTCTGCCACACAGTGCCATGTGCTCCACTCTCTGCCCTTTCTCCCACACAGCATAAAAACACTCTCAGTGTCTTTATGAATTTGGAAATCAACCCCTATCCAGTGAGGTAGCATTAGTTACCTCTAATCTCAGAGCTATCACTAATTTGAGCTCAGAGCCAAAGGAAAGCTTGAAACTATTTGAGCATCTTATGAATGAACAATGTATGAACAATCTGATCTTTCAGCTCAAAGTGAAATTTGTTCAGACTTGCCATATACAGGAGTGGACAAAAGTAGGTTTACAGTTATGAGTTTGGGAAACAGAGTTTATTCTTGTATTTTTATTTATTAACTAGGGGCCCGGTGCACGAAATTCGTACACTGGGTGTGTGTGGGGGGGAGTGTACCTCAGCCCAGCCTGCCCCCTCTCACATACTGGGAGCCCTCAGGCGTTGACCCCCATCACCCTCCAATCCCAGGATCGGCCCCTTGCCCAGGCCTGACGCCTCTGGCTGAGGTGTCCGGCCCGGGCAGCGGGGACCCGAAGCTGCAGCGGCCCCGCGATCGTGGGCTTCGCTTTAGGCCCAGGCAAGGGACCCTTAGCTCCGGGGACTGCCAGCTTCGACCGTGCCCAGCTCCCATCGCTGGCTCCACCCCTACTTCCTGCTATCACTGGCCAGGGCGGAAAAGGCACCTGATTCTCCGATCATGGCTGGGGGGCAGGGCAAAGGCGGCCCCAGGGCCGCCTTTGCCCTGCCCCCCAGCTCTTAGCTCCCCCCTGGGTTTCCCATCACTGTCAGTGGCAGGGGGCTTCTTCCTGCTTTCCCTTTCGCCTCCCTGCATTGTGCCTACATATGCAAATTAACCCCCATCTTGTTGGAAGTTAACTGCCAATCTTAGTTGGCAGTTAACTGCCAATCTTAGTTGGCAGTTAATTTGCATATAGCCCTGATTAGCCAATGAAAAGGGTAGCTCGTACGCCAATTACCATTTTTCTCTTTTATTAGTGTTGATTATTGTATTCTTTTCCATACGAACAACTGTAAACCTACTTTTGCCCATCCCCGTCTAGTCTACTGCCTCTCGCTGGCTGCATGCTTGCCTGTTCTCTCCCTGCCCCTGTTGTCAGGCACTATGTTAGATGATGGGGATACAACAGCAAAGAAGATAGCGATAATGTCTGTCCTCATGGCACTGAGGGGGAAAAGCCTCCAGTATGAGTGTCAGCTGAAACCTCAACTGGGGACCCAAATTCCATTTTGCACCAGCCCCATTCATGCTCCTAGAAGTCATCTCTTCTTTCCATGAAGCCCAAATACTGCTCTTGATATCTGTGAGCTTTGGAAGCAAAAAGTGTTTTGGGGGCACAGGAAAAAAATGCAGGCTATGTTAATTCAGCCCAACCCTTAGCATATTCCCTTTCATCCTTGGCCACTGGAGGTCCTGTTGACTTGATTCAACTGCCCATGTCCTTCAAGGAACATATGTGACAGGGATCCCTTCCTGCTTATAGGCAGGGTACCCCCATTTATGTACACACACACTTTGAATAATTATAAAGGCAGTGTTTATTAAAGTATGTTTCATTTTCAAAATTGAGCCATCAGCTATTAAAGTGTGTATATTTTTTTTTGGGGGGGGCACCCTGTATTTTCCCTTACAAACATCTTGATTTTTTAATCTGCATTTTAAAAAGATCCTTATACGTGATCTAAATTTTCCAAATAACCCCTTCAACTTCTATAAGAAGAGAACTATTTCAGTTACTCTTAATTTGCACAAATGAAACATGTGCCTCAGTTTCCAAGGCAACAGAACAAATAAAACAAGTCATTCCCTGATGCCAATATGACAAAGGTCAGGTGGCTGTGAACTCAGACATCAGGAAGCTTTCAGCCCACTTCATGTCGCCAGGTTCTAATGTTTTTCCCCCAAGAGTCATACTAATGTCCCTTATTGAAGGGGGCTTTAAAAATGGCTAGAAAAGGTACAGAGATGAAGCAAGGAAACTTTCAGAATGTTAGTTCCAGCAAATGAAGGCAGAAGTGACTAATCAGAATTAATGCGACTGAGCCAGGAGCACCAACGTAGGAGCTCACCAGCCTCAGACAGCGAGTCTGGTACCAGGCCCTGCTTCTGCAACCACCTCAGATAAGCCGCCGCCCCTCGGAGAATCCCGACACCACTTCCAAGCTGGCTGAAGTCTTATTATTATTACATATTATGCAGAAACTCTGAGCCTTACTGTAAGTCATCATTTTATATGGTTTAATAGTGACAGTGAAGTCCTGCCACGAGTGGCACTGTCAGCTTCTCTGGGAGGGCCACCTTTTTCTCAGGGTGACACTCAAAGTACACAGTCTCCTTCATCTGAAGGAGTTGTCCTATCAGCTCGCTGATGGGACCCATTCATTTCCCCTGCACTGGACGTGCAGCCAGGAGCTGGGGAACAGGTACAGCATCCAGGGGGAGTGGGTCCTCCCAGCTGGCCCCTCCCCACGTTTGATTCATTGAGGAGAGTTCCACTTTCTTTCTGCTTAGGTTGACTTACAGAAAAAAAAAAAGGACATTCCAGAAAAATTAAGTTAACTATTAGCCCAATGCCCTCAAGCTGCTGGTGTGGATTATATAACCACTACCTGATTCTAGGAAAGTAACAAACCAGAGGCCCACATTTCTCTGATATCCTGTCTTCCTTCCTTCCTTCCTTCCTTCCTTCCTTCCTTCCTTCCTTCCTTCCTTCCTTCCTTCCTTCCTTCCTTCCTTCCTTTTATTGATTTCAGAGAGAAAGGGAGAGGGAGAGGGAGCGAGAGATAGAAACATCAATGATGAGAGAGAATCATTGATAGGCTGCCTCCTGCACACCCCACAAGGGGGATCTAGCCCACAACCCGGACATGTGCCCAGACCACCAATCGAACAGTAACCTCCTGGTTCTTAGGTTGATGCTCAACCACCGAGCCACTGGGGCTGGGCTGATTTCCTATCCTTTACATTTTCCTATCCGGCCCCCCGACCCCTTCTCTCAGCACAGGGCCAGGCCACATAGGTCTTTGATGGTCTGTGCGGCACGTATCCCTCATCTGCTTTACCGCTGTGGGGTGCCTCTGCTTACCCTCCCTGGCTCACAGCTACATAGAGTCCTTGCTTTACCTGACCGTGCTTGCCGCCTTTGACCCGCTCACCATATAAAGTTTGCGGAATCAAAATTCCAGGAACAGCGCCTGCAGTCCTTAATGCATTAGACCGCTGCTGCAAAATGACTGCTGCAGAAGCAAATGCCGAGGGGAAGCACGAGCAAAGATAAAGACCTGGTTTTCCTAAAATGGGTGCAGCCCTGGAGGCGCCTGGATTCTCCAAGAGCACAGTCGTGATCCTTCTGATCATTTTTCAAATCAACCTAACGCGTGGGAGCCGGTCCTCTCATGACACTTATAGAGCAGATATACAGTATCTGCCTGTAAAGTGAGCAACTGGGACAGAAACACTGTTTCCCAGGACTCCCAAGGGGTTTCACCAGGGAAAGCAAGGGCCTGGTTTCTGAAGGGGGTTTCTGCTCCGCCCTCACTCTGGACGGGTTGGTACAATAAACAGGGGCAGGGATTTCTCAGCTCTGACCAACTGATAGCAGCTCCAATGGCTAAGCATTGCTTTTTGTAGGGTTTTGAGTAAGGACCCTATTGCACATGTTACCTTTCCTTATGACTTCCTTTAAAAAATGACTAAATGCCAAGCTGGTTGGGACAATAAACACCTAAAGAGCTACATGATCTCTATCATATTGTTTTTGTCAAAAATCCCAAGTCTCCGTTGGATGCTGTACATCCCACACAGCTGCCCCAATGAGGCCTCCCCACCCCGGCCTCAAATAGGATCTTCCCAAGGGGCTTTTACAAAATGGATGCTAAACATGATCGGAGCATTGTCTAATCAGCCCTTCTTATTGCCTCAAACTACAGAGTTGTCCACATTTGCTATTTGCTACTAGAAAAGTTGGCTGACATTTGTCTACTTTTTTCTCCCCAACCCTAGACACTTCAGATCCACTCTCACGGCAGTATTTCTGTCTGTTCTGACTAAAACAAGGTCTACTCTTGTGTTAATGAAATCCGGCCTATGGTCCTAGGTTGTCCAGGGTGACCCTGAAGAGGCATAAATTTCGCATTTTCGCACTTTCCTCCAATTTCATAGGTTATTTTGTTATTGCACAATCCAGCGCTTTATGATAAATTTATAGGGTGCCTGCGGGGATAGCCCTTCATATGATATGGTATCTCATTCACAGGTCCTCCGGGAGAGAGCCGCTGAGTTACACCTCTTAGTCAGCCACAGCTCTCCCATGGGATTCCACGCATGCAGAACACAAAAGCCTCCAAAGTGAAAAGGATGCCACTCCACCCCTGAAGTGGGATCGCCGAGGTAAGCTGGGAACACGCTGCCGTGTCCTGTAGTCCTGACATGATTATGCCTTTTATTGTAGAAACTGGAATAGAGTACCGATTTCCAGTGATCCTAACATACTCGATGCTGAGATCGAGGCATGACCCCTCCTTCTTTCTTTCTAGCCGGTTCAGCAGCCACAGTCTTGCATCAAGCAGGGGACAAGGCTGCGGGAGCAGTTGACAAGCGTGCAATGATTTACATCACGTAAATAATAATAATTTTAAAATGGTAAAAAGCGGACTAACAGCTGGTTTGGTTTTGATTGTTGCCAAGGCTGACAATTCTAAGCAATGTCAGTGGTAAAATATTCCTCTCCCCAGAGGCAGGCCACGTCCACTGCCTGCCCCCTCTCTGACATGCCACTGTGAGAGCGTTCCGATATCTTTTTAAAGATACATTTATCATTAAAAAATGAAAGTAATGCATACTTACTGTAGAAAATCTACACAAAATTTAAAAAGTAATTAGAGAGTATAAAGTCCCATTAATCCCACCACTTATTGATAATCAGAGCCCATTATGGCATTTCCATTTTTTATTATTAAAAATAGCTTTACTATAAATATTCTGGTTACATATGTCTTCGTTGGCATTTATAATTTTTTCAATAATATTGCATTCTTGAAAGTATAGCTTTTTTAAAGAATTGAATATCAACCACTAAAGTGCCCTACGTAAAATATTTGTCAATTTATAATTCCTGGAGTCATGTGCACCCTCACCAACACTAAACATTATCATGAAAAACAAATCCTGAAACTGAACTCACTAAAAAAGGTATCTTCTTTTAATTTATACTTTTTTGTTCACTCATGAGATTGTTTTGTTTGCTGACTTTTGTATTTCCTCTTTGGTTAATTGCCTATTCATAATCTCTGCTCATTTTTGTATTATGTTATTAGTATTTCACTTGCCAATTTATAATAACTCTGTAAAATTAATTAAATGTTGCTTTTCTTTATTTTTTTTTTCTTTCCAAATTTTGTTTAGGTTGTTTTTTTTCCTCATATGCAAATAAAATTATTTTACTTAAGGGGGTAGGATCAAATCAAATCTAGTTAGTCTTTTACTTATGATTTCTGCCTTTGCTTGTCTGTCTTTAAAGACTTTGTTCCAAAACCATATTTACCTATATTTAAAAAATATTTTAATGCTTTTATTATTCATATTTAGTTTAAAATTTGAAAATGGAATTTATCTACATATATTTTCTATTTTTCTTTCTTAAGGTTTGCTTATAGGTAAATTATTCCACTCCATTTCTTAAAATTTCAGTCCAAACAATACACCAACTGTCTTACATCTTTTTCTTGCTCTTCTCCAAAATGAGGTATTGTCTGTTCTGTCAGAAAAAATCAGGAATATCAAAAGGCTTGCAGCCAAATTCTAGCCCCCAAACTGTATATGTAAATTTGAGTGAACTCACCCCTTGTTAAGAAAATGAGGCCAACATTAAGATTTGGAGCATCAATTTCTTAAATTTGTTTTCACTGAGTGCACCTGGGCATGTCTCCTGATTTCTCTGTAAAATGGGAATTATAATAAGAGAAGCATAGAACATAATACCAACGCTTATGCTCTCTGTAACAGATCACCGGCACAATAGAAAATTTCACTTTTATCCTTAGTATATTTAGTATTTGCTTGCAATGAAAACTACTGCTGATATTTTAATATAGTTTTTACCAATGGCTTTTCAAATTGAGTTGATTCTATATAAAAGGCTCTGTGCACTATTTACCCAAGTTTGTTTAGATTAGAATTCTAGAAGCTAAGGGCACCATCACCATTCGCTGATTTCACATAAAGTATGCGGATAGAACAAGACGTGACACTCCTGCTGCTGTTCCCCGAGCTGGTCTGCTTTCTGTCCAGGAGGAAAGCCAGGGAGGTCAGAGACAGGAAGGGCCTTGCAGAGTGGGCTGCCCTGCCCAGACAAGGGAACTGTGCTCATTAGGAGAAACAGGAGGAGTGGGTCGGGTGGGGAGGCAGGGGCCGGGGAAGTAAAAAAAACTAGTGAAAAAACTAGTGCATGGGAAGAACAATGTGCACAGAGGCCATCAAATGGGATTTGAATAACAATTTCTCACTCCATTCAAAGTGTCTGAGATACAACAACCCCTCCTTCTTACTCTCCTTTGCCAGGACAATTGCCAGCAAGGAAGTATTGCAGAACGAGATTTTAGGCAGCCATGTGTTTCTGTAAGAGAAGGGGAGCAGGGTGGTGACCTCCATCCTGTTTGACCAGAGCCCCGATCCCTGGGAACTCTAGCTTTGCAGAAATGGGAAGGAGCAGAGCTGATGTGTGGATACATAAGGGAAATCTTTCATTCCGTTCACAGGGAACAGGCATACTTTCAGCTCAGTCCTTAAAGATGTGGGAACCGAGGATAATCTAGAGTCATCGCCCTACTTCGTGAAGGGAAAAGAACCGCCCAGTAGACAAAACAAGAAAAAAGGTCAGGAATCTTTTCTCTGATGTATTTCACCAGCAATAAACATTTCCCCCATATAACGCTGAAGAAAGGCAACTGGTTTCTTAGCCTTTACAGCTTCCCAAGTGGTCCATGTTCTTAAAGGACTCAGAGCTTTTTGGTCTTCTGTTTCCTCTGCTAGGAATCCCCCCGCCCCCCCCCCCCACACACACATGCTGGGTTGGTTGTCTCTTGCCTTTGCACCCTTAGTCTGGCCTGCTGTGGTCCGTTGTGCAGTTTGGTCATAGCTCCAGAATACTGGGGAAGGGATGGGCAGGGATATATTTCATTCACAAACCCAGGTGCTGGTCTGCATACACCCCTAGGAAGGGGCACCTTTTCTAAATTACCCCGGAACGTTGCCTGTTCTGTGCTTACCATTCTTACAGCTTTCATACTGTGTCATTTTTGTTTATGTGTCTGTACACAACCCCCATGCACTCTCTATCCCTCAACATCCTCCCTCCCAAGGATATAAAACATCACTCCTTCCAATGAAGTACGGGGACACCTTTTTTTCTGGACCCAGAACCTGTGCCACTGTGCACAGCACATCGTAGTAGCTTCTTAGGAAAGCTCTCCTGAATATTTGCTGAATGAATAAAAAATGAATGCCTTCAAGAAGCTTGCAGCTCTGAGCGAGCACCTTATCCTCCTGTAAGTACCATGACACATGGTAAAATGCTTCATATGCTAAGTTTCTGAAGAGGCTCTTATAAGGAGCACCAAAGATGAGAGGGGACTGCAGAAGTTAGAAATTTCACAGAGGAGGTGAGCCGGTCTCACACAGAAACGTCAAATTGGAGGTTCAGTTTTCTCACTTCGGGTAAAGTAGGTCCTGAAAATGGCTAGCTCCTGAAGACGATGGGAATAAGATTTCCTACAGGGCGATGTTTAGCATTCTTAGCTCAGTGTGTTCGGGAGGAAGCCCTGCCTTCCGCAGCCATGCTGTTTGGAAAGGGGCCTTTTCTTTCTGCCGTTTTTCATTCAAGTTATCTGTGGCAGAGCTGCGGAATATTCCAACACGTCCTCTTGACCTCTATCCACAAACAGCCTTTCTCACAATGAGATGTTCTGAGTTTAGGAGCCTTGCTATTTTCAACAAAGAATTAATTGCAAAGTAATTAAGTTTAGAGCAGGGGAATAGATGAACCCTGTCTATCATAAAGGAACAGTGTGGATGGTGACATAATGAAGAAAGCAGACGATGCTTTAGATGAACACACACACATGCACACACATAATCTCTTTTCTAAAGCATATTAAAAAAAAAACATCCAAAAAAAACAAAACAAAACAAACCCCTCCCATCACTTATATTGACAAGATAAATCTAAGCTGCTTAAAGAAGCACTTAATTTTTTTCTCATCAAGTCGCAGGGTTAAGGGCTTTTACCCTCCACGTCCATGGAAGCTATGTTAGGTTTTCGCCTTGGGAACTTCTCAGAGGCCTGGAGCCCATTGATAAATATAGCACTAAGATATGTTACAGGGACATGCAGTCGAAAGCTAGTTGCATTGCTGACCACATTCCCACCACCTCTTCTTCCCTCAATGAACACAGAACAGCACAGAGAACACCAGAGGGCCACAAGTGTTCACCCCTCTGTCTTGAAGCATGCAAATTTGCAATTAATCAACAGGATTAAGGTGTGTGTGTGTGTGTGTGTGTGTGTGTGTGTGTGTGTGGCGGGGGGCAGATGGGGACAGTTTCCAGCAGGTTTTACCACTAGAAGTAGGAGGCTTAATCTGCGGATGGGCAATTAGGTTGATGGTGGATGCCACCCTAACATTTTTTCCAGTTGCTTCAGGGACTGAGAAGATGCCAACTCACATCACACATCTTTTCTGGTCAATGTGAATGAGGAAGGTGCTATGGGGCAATTCAGGGTGCCTTACACATCCCTGTGTTTTGATTAAAACGATACATTTCCAAATACTATGTATTTGAGCCTGGAAAAATAGTACCTTGGCTTTAAGGAACATTTGAGCACTTAAAAGAGAGGACATGAAAAGGAAAAAGGAAGGAAGGAAGGAAAAAGAAAGGAAGAAGGTCTAGAAGAAAATACATCAAAATTTTAATAGTGATAGTGTCTAGTATTTCTCATCCTCCCTGCTTTTATATCTTTTCCAAAGTTTTTATAATGAGTTTTGTTTTACCTTTATAGTGGGGACATTAGAATAAACTTGATTTTGATAATTTAATAACAGTGCTTAAAAACAAAAAACAATTCTACTGAATTTGTTTTAAAAGCCCTCACTGCCCTGAAGGAATTTTACCTCTAACTTTAGGCAACACAGCTGTGACCAGGGTGGGTGACACCAAATTTGAATGGAAAAAGAACACAATTAAGCTTGTGTGTGTGTGTGTGTTTTAAGTGTTTACATTTTAGCTCTTTTCTTGTGCTTTTTCATGGTTTCAGGTTGGAGATGAGTTGTGGGAGGGGCTATATCAGTTACAAGGAAAGAAGGGTGTTGGCCCCTCTTTTCATCACACCCATCCTAAGAGCAAACACAACCCACAAACCCTGTTGTCATGTTGCCTGGGTGACTCCCTGAAGTTGCTGGAGGTGCACTCTTAGAGGGTGGGGCTGAGGAGACTGAGAAGCAAAAAATAAAAACCACCACCAGGGAGGGCTCTCTGGAGCAAAGTTTTCTGTCATCTACAATCCACTGGTTTTAGATTAATCAGCAGTTCTCAACCTGTGGGTCGCGACCCCTTCGGTGGTCAAATGACCCTCTCACAGGGGTCGCCTAAGACCATCCTGCATATCAGATATTTACATTACGACTCATAACAGTAGCAGCATTACAGTTATGAAGTAGCAACGAAAATAATTTTATGGTTGGGTCACAACATGAGGAACTGTATTTAAAGGGCCAGAAGGTTGAGAACCACTGGCTTAAATCCTTCAGAGAAGGTTTTCCTTCTTCATGGGGAAGATAAAAGCTGGAAAAAGATGGCCAAGAATGCCACGGAAAGAAGGAGAAGATAAAACTGAAGTTGCGGGTACTTCAAATGCATAATCTAGGTCAGAAAGCGATTTTAGAAACTCTGACATTGGGGCCTTGCTCACTGTTGATTTGGTTCATACAATGGTTACATTTCTGCATCTTACAATATTGGCTTCACGTCTTCCACATTGAACACCCTGACATGTTGCTCTGGGTGGCGAATGAGCAACTCGTATTCTGCCACCTGCTTGCTCTCCACGCTGGTCTATGTTACATTTTCCCATGAACGAGTTTAATGGGTTAGGATCTGATGCGCATGAGCTCCACTGTGATGGCTGGGGCCTGGCCATGCTCTCCTTCTACCTGCAGGGGCAGCACAGACATGGGCGCTGGGGCTTCTTCTGTACAGTTCACTCAACGACTCACTTTCAGGTCTCACCGTGTTTGTTTTTGCACGGTGTGTAGTTTTCTTCGCCCACTCCCCACCAAGATTCTTTTTCTCATCCTGGTACTTTTGTGCCAGAAAAAGAAAGCGGTTCCCAACCAACACAGCAAAGAAACCTAGGCAGTTTGCACCTCATTGTAGTAAGTTGTCCAAAGCATAGGTCATGTTCAACTGGTTTTATCTGAAGACAGCTTATATTAAATAAGGAATGTTGACACAATCTGGAAAATGAGGTGAATATAAAATGAATATTGGTTTGAGTTTTCCCTGAGATTTCTGTGGACTGGAGGTTGGATTTAAAATTTTCCACTCATAACTTACATTATCAGTTTGTCAAATATCACCACAAATATGTGTGCAATGGTGACCTTGTGATTTCGGAGCAACTACTTAACTACAATGTGACTTAATAAAAGGATTCAACACTAGTAGGATCAAAAGGCCATAAAATGATCCAACTTAGAAATATAGAGCCGTCTTCAGCATGTAATTATTATAGAGGAGACAAGGGCATTTTATATAATCAGAGGGAAGGTGATACCAGTGTTAGCAGTGTCTTTTTTTTTCTTTCTTTCTTGGTAACTAAGTCTTTAATACAACTTTTTGGAGTTATGATTTAAAATCTACCCCATTCTCTTTCACCAATCAACATGTTTTTCCTCCCAAGAGTATGTATTCTGTTCCATAGACTGTAAGAATTAGAAAACTGGGAGGTAATTTCTCAAAAGGGAAGCATAATCTGTTTGCTTACTGATCCTACAAGAAGCTAATAAGTATCATCCTTCTTAGAAATAATAATACTTTGCTTTTATGTAGACGCTTTCTCCAAGGAGCACAGAGTATATTATAGCTGCTATCTAATTAATCCTCCTAGGGTTCCAGGTGGAAGGGAGGTGGCAGGTATGATGAAGGTTCATCAGGTACCATCAACATGTCTCAGATGAGGAAATGGAGCCAAAGCAAGGGTGGTAAAAAGGGCACATACCTAGTCATTTAGGCTAGGTCTGCATGAACTCAAAGCACCTAATCAACTCATCAAAAATGAGAATCAATCAAGTTGGATACTGGTTGTTGAATGACCAATAGGTCAGGACCATTAGATTTCATGTTCTGCTCTTCCCCCAGCTGTGGTCATGTGGCAGGCACTTTAATGGGGTGCCAATGAAAGAACCCACATTTACTAACTTTTGGGCTGGGGGTCTCTTCAGAAGGAAAACTTGGATAGCACCGATAGAACTTGACTATTGTTGCTTGACAGACACAGTACCCTGAAAAAGCCCATCCAACATGGGGCTATGGTTTCATTTCTCATTGCCCTTACAAGTTTGGTTGACTATGCTCATTTCCATTGCCCTCTGCAATGTGGGCTTGTGCATGGTATTTAGAGGGTTGGTGGTGTAATGAGAAGGGGTCAGGGGCTTGAATGATCTATTGATAGTCAACCCTATCTAGTAAGTCAATAGGAGGCATGCCACAAGTCCTCATCTCTTGCATCAAGAGAAATATCAAACTGGGAGTCTTAAGAGAAGTGTTTGCCTTCTGCCTTAGGTACTGCTCCATGTCAATTGTAAACATTTCGTGGCCAGAATTCCATGGCACTCACTGTCCAGAGACAGAAGCCTACACGGGTGTCTTGATCAGTAACTGATGAACTAAAGAGGGTGCTTCAGCAAAGAGTGAGCAAGCCTTAAAATAACAGCCGAAGTAGCACTTCCTCAACTTCAAACTCTTTGTAGTGCCAAACTCTCTGGGGAGTTGGGGCTCAGCTAAAATCACTTCCCGAAACAGAAAACCCCCCAAGAGAAAATTCAGTCAAATTAATGAACTAGATGCTTCTGATGTGAACTACATTTTCTGACACGTTGCGATAATAAATCATTTCTGATTCTTACTTACCTAGCTCAGAGATGTTGTTACTTGTCTCTCAAAAAAAAAAAGACACTAATAATGTCATTTGTTTAGAAAATGGAGGTATATATGGTGTGTTTTGAGGGAACATATCACTTTGCTGAAGCTTGGGGTTTAACAGGTCAATCAGATGACCCTCAGTTGGTCACTGGAGTTTGTGGGTCTTGGTTTGCTAGGTGAGCATTTACTAGAATGGCAGACTAGTTTACTGCTGGCTATTGCAAAGGGAAGACCTTTAACCCAATTTTCTGAACTAAATCTCTGACTCTAGCTTGCTCCTCATACAAACAAAAATAATTTCCTTTAAGCATCCACAAACCTCTATTTCTTAAAGTCATTCAAGTGGCCCCTAAGGCCACCTCCTTCTCTCACTACCACATAAATCCCCTTTGAATATTCTCCTTCCTCTCCCACAACTCTTCTCTTCTTTCACTGAGGTTCCCTTGGTGTCCAGTTCTCAGCTTGTACACTGGCCATTCCCCAGCCTGGAATGTCACGCCATCTCTCCCACGTTAGCCTTCCCCCCTGTTAACACTGGGAGCTCACTCTGATCCTCATCCCGATCATTTCAGTAGCCTCATAGAATTTACATAAAACTAATTGGGTACATACTTAATTTAATGATTATTCCTCATTTGCATACTTTTTTTTGTGAGTGTTTGCTCACGCTGGTCTTTCCAAACAAACTCTTGAGTTCTTGGACCGAGGCTTAAAGTTTAGGCTTCTTAAAAGTAAAGATTATCTGAATTTGCCCATCACACTCCAGCCTCAGAGGGTTCTTCTGTATTATTTGTGTTTACTGCCCAACTGGGACTTTTCTAGGTACCTACCTTTTTTTAAAAAACAAAATGTCACCAACTTCTCATCCAAGTGGCATTTGACTGTGGCTTAGCATTATAACTTGAGCTTCTTTGTCGTTTTATGTCTGTGTGTGTCCCAAGGTGGGTGGGAGAAACAGAAATAGCTTCTATTATATAAAGGGCTACGAAGGAATTTTCCATACTATGTGCACAAAAATTCTTTTAGTTAATGTCCCAGACTCTCCATAGAAATTCTGACATCTTCCCCACCCTCCTAGCCCCTTTGAATTCCCCACACTTTCACCCTCCCTGTTCCCAGGGTATAGCAGTAATATTGTGGCTAAGTCTGTTTGGTATTAGAGTTAGAATTATTTATATCTTAGAGCTCAGGCTTGTTTATGCAGTAGAATTCTGAGAAGGAAGTGAATCAGGAGATCTATCCCCTAACAGGGCATCCAGGGGTCAGGCTGAAAACAAGCACTCATGATAAGGTAAAACCCCACACTACACAGTAGGCTTACTGCACTACAGACCTCAAATAGCACAGGCCATATTGGGAATAGGCCTTGGTAGAGAGCCAGTGCGGCAAACGAAGGTTCTGTGAGCAGGTAGACATGATTATCTCAGGGTAGTTCCTGGAAGTCCATGGGGATGGGAAGCATCACAGAGGCCTTCTAGGAACCACTGAGCTTCAGCCCCTTCCTCCAAGCCTACCCAGCCCCAGCCTTACTTCAAAGAGATCAGCAGTGGGGTTGTGCAATCTAGTACACCCTAACATTTCCTCCCTTAATCTGGTGAACTTCATGTAAACTTTCTCTTTGAACTAACTACATTTAAGGTTTTTAAACTCCTACTATTCATTGAGAGTCTACTTTGCACCAGGTATTTTACATACAGATCTCATTTAATTCTACAACACCACTGGGAGATTATTCTTACTCTCATTTTAACTGATTAAGAAACTCAGAGAAGTAAAGCAACCCCCTAAAATTTCATAACTCTTAAGTAACAGACTAGGGGACCTTTGACCCTCTGTGCTCCAGGGCATGTACACAGGGGATTCAGATTCAGGCTGCTTTGATTCTAAAACCCATCACTTTTCTCTAAATCACCTTGCCTCTGTGCCCTGCAAATGAGGTAATGGCTATGCCTAAGAGGTAGACTCCAAAGATTTTGGTGGGGAGGAAAGAAGTAACTGACATAAGTGTTTGGGTAACCAGAGTTTTTATCCTGATTGTACTGTCTCAAGAACACTTTGGGGGTAAAGGCTTGTTAGTCTGGACACTGGATTCTAATCTAGGCTCTGCCACTTTGGACAAAACCCTGTCTTTCCTTGCACTTGGACTGGAGGAAACAGATTCTTCTGAACTTTAAGAATTACCCACATCAAAAAATAGAATAGATAACCCTTCCACTGGAAATGTTCGAGCAGATCATGGGTCAATATCTGTCTAGGATGTGGTCCAGGAGACATTCAGGGCGCCTTCACTTGACATGAGTTTACTCACATTCTCGTTGAAGCCTACTTTCCCCCTGCACAGTGGGAAGACCACAGTGGGCCTCTGGATGGCTCCTGTGGCATAGCAGAGGGCAGGGCTCTTCTCACTGCACTGGTCACAGGCCAGGGAAGAGGAAGGGCAGGCCCTGCATGAGGAATCCTAGCAAACCTTTGACCCTCTGTGCTCCAGGGCATGTACACAGTCAGCACCTGTATAGCCCTTCAGCAGAAAGGGGCCTCAGGGATAATCCCTCCAACTCCACAATCAAGCAGTGGGAACCAAAGCAATGTGAGAGGAAACTCCCTGCTCACCTGATCACCCTGCTAGTTGGGGCTCCTTTCATCACACATTGACAGAGCTTCTTCAGCCTCACTCTTCCCCTGCAACCTGATTGAGGCAAATTTATTCCAGAGGAGAGTTTGGCTCTATAAGGCCTCATAAGGGTGGGTCACTCCTGTCCTTCCTCTGTGCAGCTCCCAACACAGCCTCCATGCCCTCGAAGCCCTGGGTACCTCCTATTTTACATGGAATTAATTATTAATGTACATATCTCACTTCGACTTCTAAATGCAGGCCTGGGACTCTATATATTTCTCTCTTCACTGCCAACTGCTTTTTGCTCAAATAGCTGCCAGCATAGAGCAGGTAATCAATACATCATACGTATTAAATAAATGAATGCATAATGAACAAATGTCAAAAAGTTGCCTACAGTACTCAAGAAGATGGACAGCTGGAGGCAGCGGCTAATTAGAAGCCAAATGCAATGCGGGGTGAGATTAGGTGACTCTTCTTCCCTATGATTGTGCCCTGCCTTCCATGAACGCACATACCATGGACTACAAGAATTCGCCTGTGGAAGAGGAAACTAGATCGAGGACTGCCTACCACGTGAGAAGCACCCCTAGTGGTGCATTTGGTTCTGTCCCCATTCAGCCCATGTTCTTTCCCACTGTTCCTGGCCCCGCTGGCTCCTCTGGCTCTGATACCCTCCAGTTCAAGGTCTCTGGGGAGATGATACTTCCTGTAGGACAGATGGTTGAACCCCAGATTGGTCCTATAGGTTTCTCAAAAGCTTCCACCTTTGCACCCCTGACCTATTGGAAAACCCGCAAATTTAAAACACCCTTACTGAAACAAATTACATGAAAATGAAATGCCAAATTCCTTTATTTCCCATGCTCACTCTTAAGATGTTATAAATTATGATAGCAGTGGTTTCAATTCTCTCTTTTTTTGGCAATAGTACAATAAAACTATGTTGTGATATGTAATCCTCTAATACATTGATTTTTTTTAGAAATTAAATCTGAAATGTCAATGACAGCATATTTTTCTTCTATGAATATTAGAAGTGATGTTTGTTATCTTAGAAAGAGTGGCTGATATTTTCAAATGGAACTTATACCCTAAATAGGACATGCTAAAAATACCATTGTGTTGATTGAGGGATGACATAACAGCAATTCCCTATATGTTGTGTTTGGGTTACTAATGGCTGCCTTGCACTTTTCTAAAAAATATATTTTTATTGATTTCAGAGAGGAGGGGGAGGGAAAGAGAGATAGAAACATCAATGATGAGAAAGAATCATTCATAGACTGCCTCCTGCATGCCCCCCATGAGAGATTGAGCCTGGAACCTGGGCATGTGCCCTGACTGGGAATCAAACCATGACCTCCTGATTCATAGATTGATGCTCAACCACTGAGCCATGCTGGCTGTGCTGCATGGCATTTTAAAAAAATCAAATTATACAGCGTATTCCAAGATCTAAACATCCAGATATTTACACACACACACACACACACACACACACGGTGGGGTAAAGTAGGTTGACAGTTGTGAGTATGGGAAACAGAGTGTATTCTTGTATTATTATTGATTAATTATCTATTATTTTCCATATGTTTGTATTTTATGTCTTTTCTTGGAAATGAAAATATAGCAACACAAAGCCTGTGTTCCGAATTACACAAATACGCTTGATCTAGACGAGTGGCTGCTGTCTTAGTTCTCAAGTTGACACAATCCACCCTGCTCCCTCCTGCTAGTGGAACTAAGGTCAGGTGTCAGCGTTAGGTTTGCACTGTGGTTTAGATTCCTTTTGGTTTGTCTTTTTTTTTTTTTTTTGTCTTTTTAATAAGCACCCAGCTGGCTTAGCCACTCACAGTTAGGACCCCAGGGTATAGCAAGGCATCACATTATGGGACAGGGCCCAGCATGAGCTCTGGCAATTCTCCTGGCTAGCCTTCCTTCCACACTGTACAAGGTCTGCTCGATTCCGACTGCTTCTGGGATGCCTGTCCTGACTGCTGGCACAGGCTACTCTCCCTGACTCCGGGCTTCCCCACACCCAGCCCAGGGTCAGCATTCACATTGTCCTGCCGCTGCTTCCCTGAGGGCAGACTGCTCTCCTCTGAGGGAGAAGAATCTTGAAGTTGGAAAGCTTATCTCAGACAACAAAGCCCCAAAACTCTCTGCTCATAGACATTAGACTGGTATCCTATTTAATCTGAGTTAAGCTGGGGAAAAACCAATAGTTTAGGTTACATTAATCATCAAGGCAAAACGATTTTTCATTTCTTTTGCTTTATTCAAACTGTGGCCAGGGCTTCACTGGCAATAGAGAAGATCACACTAAATTGTTCTAAATTATGTAGGAAGATTACAGTCACTAATACAATTATCTCCCATCAGAAAACAAATGTGCTCAAGCCAGCAATCCATGCCAGGGGAGCCCAGGAATTTCACCTCTTAATAGGGTGTCCAGCCACCCACAAGCATATAAGTCATTCCTTGGGCCAGAGCAACGAGGCTGGAGAGGTCATTTGGTTCAAGGAAATGGCTTTTTGCCTCCTCCTACTCCTCTTTACCCACTAAGAAAACCAAAGGCGCCTTTTATCAGTTTGGCAAAAAGACAAAAGGAATGTTTAATTCTGTACTTAACATTCCTGGTCCCCACTGTCAGCGTTCCCAGTTCTCAGAGAACACCGAATGGATGTTTGAAGAGTTTTGTGAAACTGAGACTGAACAGTGGCAACAAGGAGGAAAAGATCCAAAACGGAAAGAACATTTTAAAATACACTCCCCTGTATTTCCCGTTCTCCTCATTTTCCTCTTTTCCCCAACCAAGTCAGATTTAGCCCACAGGAATATTTCCATAGGAGGGAGGTGCTGTAATATCCCTATGATCTCTGTTCAAATCCTAATAACCCTGCCCGGACAGTGTTGTTCAGTGGCTGAGCATCTACCATGAACCGGGAGGTCAGGGTTCAATTCAATTCCTGTCAAGGTCACATGCCTGGGTTGTGGGCTTGATCCCCAGTTTGGGGTGTGCAGGAGGGAGCCAATCAATGATTCTTATCATTGATGTTTTTTCTCTCTCTCCCTTCCTCTCTTTAAAATCAATATATACCATATATTGATTTATTTTATATATATATATATATATATGTATATATATATATATATATATGTGTGTGTGTGTGTGTGTGTGTGTGTGTGTGTGTGTGTGTGTATATATCCCAATGACCCTAACTAGCTGCGTGGACCTAGGTAAATAACCAAACATTTTCATGTCACAATCTCCAATCAGTAAAGTGAGGTTAATATCAGTTCCTTGTTCTAATACCTGTCATACAGAAAAGGCTCAATGTATATGAGCTATGATTATCATTTAACTTTTCTGGGGGAAGTACCTGATTTCTAAGACCCATGCCCTATAGCAGGATTTACAGTGCAGAGCAATAGCTGCCATCTGGTAGACACTGACCCTGAGCCTCTCAAGCTAAGGTTTTATAGAGGAATGAAGTCAAGGCCTGCAGTCTCCTCAGATGAGTGAGGTACTCTCACTTGGCAAAACTGGGCCCTGCGGAAACCCAAGAGCAATTGAATTAGCATCTTGTTAATTCTCTTTCTTATTTAAAGAAGGATTGTTCTTCCCACATAGAAAATGTGTATTAGGGGAATCCTGGGATGTCAAAATGAGCGTCTGCCTTCCCAGTCTGACAATATACTGATGTGACCTGTGACCAGTTAGAAAAGGAGAACACCTATTGAGCTCATGGCTGCACTCAACGAGGTCTCCGTATTTGATAGACTGAATCATGGAGTCCTTAAACTTGAAGGCAGAAGCTGAATGTGGCCCTCCTTTTGCCAAAGTGCCATCCAACCCTTGAAAGTTGAGGGGATGTGGCCCAAATCTCTTAACTAGATAGGGGCAAGAGTGAGACTAGAAAATAAGTGTTTTGACATACTGTTAAATGAGTTTTACATTTCACCAAACTATTTCTGATAGCTGGGTTGATGGTGTTAGAAAGTGTTGGACCTTGTAAGACTCTGATACTAGCTCTTTTTTTGTGAGGGAGAATCAGCCTGAACAACTACACAAAACATCCCACTCCTTCTCTAGCACAATCAGTGATGCAGGGTCTGGGCCATGCCACCCAGTGTACAATCATTTCCACAGAAAGACCTACAAGGTACAACAATCCAACGTACAAGGACACAGTGAAGAGGAAAAGTGTGTAAGGAGGGGTGGGGGGAGAATTTCAGTTGTGGTGAAAGTTTGAAAACACTGATTACTGAGAACCTTCCATCAGTGGTGTGATGTGGCACAGTCACCTGCGAAACAGCTCCCTCCTTAGCTAACTTTCTTATAAAGCTTGCCGGCAACAGGTGGGCGGGAAAGTCCCACATTGTTTTCCCAAAGACCTTCATATGGTGGCAGACTGCAAAGAGTTTCCCTGGAGATTGTCTAAGAACAATAGAAGACTGGGTGAACAAAACTATGAAAAACCACAACTTCATTCATTCCTTAAGGTTTGCATTCACAGAAACTAGGAAAATTGCTCTGTATGTTGAAAAGCAACAAAACCCAAATCATATATTTAGAAAGGAAATATAGTGAAAACACAATTGAGTTTCTATTAACCTTCCAAATAGTCCCCAACAATAGTTTCTAATAAATTTATGGGCTAGCTTCTTTTTTTCCCATTTGGGTATGCATGTGCACAAACACACTCCCCGTTCCATAGTCAAAAAGCAATTTAAAACTTTAGAGGGAAAGAACTGTTTCTTACTTCGGGCCACCAATCTTGAGATTCACAGTTGGAAGAAATTCTGTTATACTCTTTTTTTTTTAAAATAAAAAAATTATGAGTCTTCCTCTCAGCCTAATGCAGGAGAATTGCCTTTACCCAGAAATGATCTTACGCTACACTAGAACTACTCAGTCAGCATCTTTAATTATCATTTCCCACAAGCCTCTAGGCCAGCGCTTCTCAAAGTTTAATGTGCATACGAATTGCCTGAAGATCTTGTTAAAAATGCTGATTCTGATTCAGTAGGTCTGGGGGTGGCCCTGAGATTCTAAACTTCTTACAAGTTCCCAGGTGGTGCCAAAACTTCCAGTCCATGGACTAAAGGCAAAATTGTTGACCAAGTCTACTTAACACTGTTCTTACTAGGGCAAGAAATAGGCCATAATTATGGTTGGGATAACAGGCCTCCCTGGGCTACCGTGTTCCTTGCAAATCTTCCCTCATTTAGTTACCTCCCGCAGTGCCATCTCCCTTCCCTCTCACCTAAAGGAGGCAGTCCATTGCACTGGCACTGGGAGAAGAGCATGCGAACTTGGGTTTGAATTTAGGCAACACCACTTCCTAGCCAGGCAGTTCTCATCTCTGAGCCACATCTGTCAATATGGGGCTGTGATTCCCATCCATACTCCCATGATTGTGAGTAAATGAGGGAATTTACAGTACCCTGCAGAGTGCCTTGCACTCAGTAGGAGTTCAACAAATATCAGGCTCTTTTCCTTTAAAGTGTCATGCCCAGAACTGGTGCTTCATGCATGGCTTGTTCAGCACAGACAAGGTAGGCATGGGTTGGTAATGCCTAAAGCATGTTAATAACATCTGCCGTGATGTTGGAAGTTGAAAAGCCAGGTGTGCGGAAGTACAGGTACAATACTCTCTTGGCAGTAAGTTAAAAAAGCCTTGTCTTGCTCTACTGTCTTCTGTCATCACTCCTAATTTCCTATGTCTTGGCTTTATCAATTAATTTACTAACATTCCTATTAAGCCAGACAAAGCCTCCAAGAGTAACAAGCTTCCAGATTAGTTGGAATTTATGCTGAGAAACTGGGTAATTGGTTTTTAAAAAGTTGCATTTTCATAAGAGTTGGCATTTTATAGGTGAGGTCTTCTTCTCTGTGAAGTTGTGGCAGCATAGTAGGCTTGGCATAATGACAATTAGCTCGGCACACCGGCAGAAACAAAAGGCGCTCTGCACACTACTAAGCAGAGACGTATCCTTCTGCTCACCCGTCAGTCACAGATGGGAGAGTCTTTCAAGAATGCTCAAGGTCCTCACCTCATCCCTGAGGATTCAGCCACTGCACCTGCCCACTGCCTAAAGGTTTTCTCTGGTGGTGGACTTCAAGGTGAATGTGACAGCAGATAAGTAAAGACATTCACCGAGGGAGGCGATCCCTACTTTAAAAATGAGCCCAGTAAATAAAATAAAAACTTAGATTTACAAACTGCATAGGAAAGACCACTTAGAAGCGGCTTTTCTGGTTAGATAGGAACTAAAGTCTTTGGATTAATCCCATCGGAATGAGTAATGGTCATTTACTAAGTTTGACTTTCCTGTCAAATTGTCATCATGTTGCAAACAGACTTTACAAAGATAACCCGAGTCAGAGTGGAATAGTGAGAACTCAATACACAAGGCTCAGGGAGGAGGGAATTCATCTAAACATCCATGCTGTGACCTCCTGCTCACCCGCAGTACGAAACTTGGCAGAGAGCAGCCGGGGAAGTCATTAATATGTGGAAAGGGATCTCTCACAGGCACACCAAGACCACGTGCCTTTCACTGATGAAAAAACAAAAGGAACTGTACAAATATTTGCCACAAGGAAATAATAAGTTCTGTCACAAAGCTGAGGGATTTCCACAATTGATTCAGGGTACTGTATCATTACCAAGGCAAAGTTTCTGGTTAATACAGGCTCCAGAGCTATTCTGAAAGTGAAGTGTGGAGGTCAGAGTTCAAGGACTGACCTTTCTTAAGCTTTAAAAAAAAAAGATTGCTATGTGTGTGTGTGTATGTGTGTATGTGTGTGTATGTGTGTGTATGTGTGTGTGTGTGTGTGTGTGCGCGTTTTCCAGGTGATGGCTAACAACACAATTAAAGCTGCTAAATGACATGCAAACTGCTCAGTTATGATTCAATTCTTTTGTTCCTTGTTTGCATTTTCACTTGATCAAATCAACTGCAAATTTAAAAAATTGACTTAATATCATACACTATTAGGGGATTATTAATTTTATTTCATTTTAATAATAGTATTAGGATTATACAAAAATCTTTTCAAAAAGATGTACATTGGCCCTAGCTGGTTTGGCTCAGTGGACAGAGCTTCAGCCTGTGGACTGAAGAGTCCCGGGTTCGACTGCAGTCAAGGGCACATGCCTGGGTTGTGGGCTCCATCCCAGTAGGGGGCATGCAGGAGGCAGCCAATCAATGATTCTCTCTTCTCATTGATGTTTCTATCTCTCTCTCTCCCTCTCAATTCCTCTCTGAAATCAATAAAAATATATTTTAAAAAAGATGTACATTGCAATGTTTAGTAGCAAAATGACCTGGTTAGTGTCTGGGATTTTCATTAAAATACTCCAGCCACATTAACAGGTGTACGTGTGTTTGGGGGGTGGGTGGGGTTAGATAAAAGAACAATGGTAAAGTTTTGATGGTTGTTGAAGCTGAATGATGGGTCCATTGGAGGATTGCATCTTCATCCAACTTTTGAGTGTTCAGAAATTTTTACAATAAAAGTTAAAAATAAATCCAACCCTAAAGTAAAGAGATTTTCTTCAAAAAGTACTAAAAATGGTTTACACAACAATATAGACTTTTGAGGTGAAATGCAGGGAGTAAGCACACAACCATGAGAGCAATAATTAATGGCCAATCCTACGTGCATGCCATTAGGTGCAAGCAGCTGCCATAACATCTTAATTTAAAGAGCTGGGGTTTGGGGAATCACGGCACCGCAAAAAGCTACGTCCTGCTGCTGCTTCGAAGAACTGGTACATATCAGACCCTTAAATTTTTAAACACGGCTTTCATGTTTTTGAGAGCTGAAAAACCTTTGAAAAGTCAGCTTGTTAGGAAATTCACCATGCAGACTCCGGCTTCAAGGATTGGTTGAGGTCCTTGGGTAGGGAGCAAAACTGACCTGGGCCCTAACCGGTTTGGCTCAGTGGAGAGAGCATCCGTCTGCGGACTCAAGGGTCCTAGGTTCGATTCCGGTCAAAGGCATGTACCTTGGTTGCAGGCACATCCCCAGTGGTAGTGTGCAGGAGGCAGCTGATCTATGTTTCTCTCTCATCGATGTTTCTGACTCTCTCTCCCTCTCCCTTCCTCTCTATAAAAAAAATCAATAAAATATATTAAAAACAAAACAACAACAACAAAAAAAAACAAATAAAAAAATGACCTGGGTGTGGGGGTGAGCATTCACAGGTAAATTAAAGGTGCTGTATGCTTACCAAGGGGCAGGGGGAGACAGCTCTCCATGTCCTGCATTGCCACAGTACCTTTCAGGGAGGCAAAGTAGACCATCTTGCTACAGAGGCACTCAGAGTCTAAAAAGGTCCCCCACGGCCCCTCCCTCCCCCCTGGTCCCTGCTTCTGTTTTTTTCCTCTCAGTCTCTGGCCCTCAGAAATGGAGAGAGGCAGAATTTTGAGGGGAGCAGTTGCCTGGACTGTAGTCCCCCACTGGTGAGTGGTAGTATAAAGCTTGGCAATGACCCTGCCTTGGAGGCCTCTGGTGGGACGTGGGAGCCAAGTCTCACACCCTGCAGGTCTCTTGGGTCCCTTCTAGCCCGAAGACACCTGAGTGCCTGGCCTGTGATTTGGAGGAGAGCCGATCTGATGTACCCACCCTCCACCACCAGTCCCCTCCCCCAGAATTGGATGGCAGATGAGTATCCTATTTTGGGTTGCAAAGCTTAATGTGAGCAGAAAAAGGGGCAGAAGATAACCCACCGTGCATGCTAAGTTCACAATTTAAAAATCCAGACTCCTCAGTCAAAAATATCTGAAGGGAGCCCTGGCCTGTGTGGTTCAATGGTTAGAGGCTTGGCCCTCGCACCAAAGGGTTGTGGGCTCGATCCCCAGTCAAGGGCAAGTAGCTGGGTTGCAGGTTCAATCCCTGGCCCCTGGCTGTGAGGGTGAGGGTGTGTGGGAGGCAACCAGTCAATGTGAATCACAGAGAAAATCTCTCTTCTCCCTCCCCTCTCCCTCCCTTCCACTCTCTCTAAAATTCAATGGAAAAAATATCCTCTGGTGAGAATTAACCAAAAAAAAAAAAAAAAAATTCTGAATGGACCCAATCACCCTTTATCAATAGGGAACTTATCTATACCCCTTGGTGGCGGCCTCCATTTGTGATATGCTTCCCCTTTCCCTCTTCCTTAGGAACTCTGCATTTTTGCCTAAATGTGCCCGGGGGTCTGTGCACGGGCGGTTCCCCAGGAACTCAACAACACCTGCATGCACACTGAACTTGACAAGAAACGAAGCTTGCTGGCAGCACAAAGCAAGGACTCCTATTAATTTCTTGAATCGATCCTGGCAATATTATTATCTGGCCCAGGAAAGAACCGCTCTTTACTCATAGCATCGGGTCTGAATTTTCTTAAAAACACTCTCTACTGCCCGTAAGAATGACTAATAACCGTCAGCTGTAATTTCCCAAGTTTGTGGGTATGACTTCTGCAGCGTTCCTTGTGTTCGAATTTGCCATATTTCGTCTGGGGGCTTGCGAGGGCTTTCAAACACAATTTAACCAAAACCCCCAGCCGGCTCTCGGTTCAGCCAGGGAGCTTCGTGGTACTCTTGAACTTACTCCCTCCGCCCCCACACCTGAGAGCCTCCCCGAACGCCGCTTTCCCTGCCTCACACATCATCAATCAAACAACCCGAGAAACGCAGAAACCTCAGTTCTCAACTGCAATCAATACAACCACCTTTCCTGGGGTAGCGCCGCCTGCGTTTTGAAGGTCACGGAATGAGTCAGGGGCAGAAGAGAGAAAAGGAGGCCACGGGTTCTTTGACTCCGTGTCTCGGAGAGATCAGTCTCTGCAGAAAAAGAACCTCATTAAGCTGGACCAGTCGCCCGGGAGAGGACAGACCCAATTCACAGAAAATGTGAAGGATCAAAATTCTGTTTTGCTATTTTATATATAGTCTCAAGAGCTAGCGAAATAAATTTGCCTGCTGTAAGTTCCGATGCACAAACAGATAAGAGGAAATTGAAACCACAATAGCCAAGTATCTCTCCCTCCAAGGAGAGCGAGGCTCTGCTTCCATTGCAACAAGACTCTTATTTATGTATTCTTATGTACATTATTTATGTATGCATTTATTGCTCAGACAAGCCAGATTTGTTGCGTACTATGATGGGCAATTCATATACAAAGTGCCATGGGGAAGGCAGCTATAGGTACTTTCAAAGAACTTGGTAAATAGCTATTTTTTTTTAAATAAATGCTAGTAAAGAAGTTACTCTTCTGGTAGGAAAAAAAAAATATGGTTGGAAATCTTATTTACACTATCTCTATACAAGGCTATTTAAACAAACCAGACATGAAACATTTATATGAAACAATTCTAAAACAGATGAATCAGGTATCAGTCTTGTTTTTTAAATTAAAACGAAAGATAAGACCCTTTACAGTTTGAGCAAATATTATTTCTGCTAAAGGACACCTCTGATAGCAGTACCTGATCCCCAGCCAGAACCTCACTTTGGGGGCCATTCCTTACAGGCCGGTGATTTGTTTTACTGAAGGATGCACCATAGAAGGGGTACAACCGGCTTATTAGTAACACATCAATTGTTCAAACAGACTATATCTGTATTCATTTGCATAACAAATCATTTCATTGTGGATTTTAGTCCAGCCAGTGTCTAAATGATGACAACTGGCAATATTATACTAATACCTTTTCTACAGAAAACCTATCAAAGAAATAATAGCTCATGTTATCACTATTTATTCTCAATCATTTTCCTCTTGTCTCCATTCTCTACCCTTTCAAGTTTGCCAAATACTATTTATTTTCCTAAGTTCTGAGTTCTGAGAAAACTTCTGTGTGTTATCAACATGATGCGCATCATTAACATAAATGCATGACATTATCTGCATATCATTAAAGAACTGAGCTGGTGTTGCAGTTAGCAAACTGAAGAGGAAACAGGATCACAAAGATAACCCAAGAAGCCTCGCCCACCCTCATCACCGCTACACCATTTCCTAGAATTTTTATCTTTCTATATGTACAAACAACGTTTGCACAGAAGAGTGCTTCTGTCCCGCCTTATTCCTGTTGAGAACTTACCTGCAGCTCTCTGAACGTCTTCTGCTTTAACCCCTAAGGAGCCTGGGTACCCACGTACAATAGACTGATGACACCAGCAGAAAGCTGCCTTTCTGAAGAATCAATGTTCTTGGCTCACTCTTGCTGCTCTTAACCTGTCTGACCTCCTGGACTCTAGGCCCCGCCCATGCATGGTATCACCTCCATTTGCTCCTCCTTGGTCCAGCTGACTTCCTTGTTTGCCTGGATCTATGCTATATGCCTCGAGCAAGGCTGGACTTGGGTCATTTCCAGGCAGCCTTGCTTTGCAGCCATCCAAGAAGAATGAAAGAGAGGACCACACCCTCAGCTGATATAGACCTTCTTGTTCTGCTGAACATTTCCCATCAAACATGAGGGATCTCCTTCCCATTCCTCATCCTCTCCTCTCCATGTCTCACAAACAACGAGAACATTTCCCCAGAGAAATGTCCAGGGTATAGCAAGACAGGAAGTCAGATGTCCTGCACCTGAATGCATTACCAAGAATCAATTAGTTTAATGTCTCATCAGATCTTTGCGAAGATGGAACAAGACCAGTTTGCGAGAAACCCTTAGTTCCCTGGCTTACCTGTCGTTGGGCTGCTGAGAACTCTAAGGGTGTGCAGATAATGGAGCTTCACTTTTTTTTAGTAACACATTAAAATTCAACATAAACTTTTTCCTTTTTAGGATATAGAACTTCTTACCCAAGGATGGAAACTAAGGAAGATAATGCCAAGACTAGATTTTATGAAAAACCTAAAATGTATACATAGATAAATGGATTAATATGTAAAGTTTTACTTCAGTAATAGCAGCTACCTGTGGTGTAGATGAGGATAGAAATGGAAAGGTTTGCTGAAAAGAGGGAAAAATAAAGACCTTTAGTTACCTCAAAACTGGCTGAGATTGACAAATGTGACCCTTTTAAACCATTTGTGTGTGAGCCGCACACACACACACACACACACACACACACACACACACACAAATAGACATTTTTCTTGGAAAAGTTTTTGAAAGACACCTTCCTCAGGTCAGGAAGAGGAAAAAAACGAAGGAAAAGAAGGGAAGTTGGACTGGTGATGAAGCACTTTCTCAGTGAAATGACTTGAAAATTGGAATCCCTCTAAATACAATAAATGATAGATTCTAAGCAAATAATTATTCCTGGTGGCTTTGACATCAAAATAAATATAACATAAACTCCTGAGAGTGAAAGGGCGAGGACTACGCCCTCCACCTTGCCCCAGGATAAGGGCTACGCCCTCCATCTTGCCCCAGGGTAAGGGCTATGCCCTCCATCTTACCTTGGCCATGTGCTCAGCAAGGCTTCTTCCCGGAAGCCAAGCCTTTGCTAGCCACACCCAGGACTTCTTTAAACTAACCAATGACAATCAAGGGAAGTCGCCATAGATATGACCACATCCTGTGTAACAAGACACCGACTTGCGCCTGGCCAATCGGCAGGGCCCACAGTCCTTTCTCCTCCCCTTACCCCAACCCCCTATAAAACCTCTCTCCACACAGAGTTTTCCCTCTCTCGGCCACTTGGCTTGCCGTTGTGTCGGTGAGTGTGGTGGACGGGGAGCTCAAGCTAGCTTGAAATGAAGGACTCTTTGCTTTTGCATCGGACTCGCTGGCTCCCTGGTGGGCCCTTGGGAATCTTGAAATCTGGGCACAACAAGAGGTTATTAGGGTCAGATTTATGACTCTAGGAAGAACTATACCTAATTCCATTCATTCTGCCACCTATACATCAGTACATCAATCCATGCATCCATGCATCCATGCATCCAAATAACAAATCAAGAAGCATTGATTGAGTACTTACTATGTACATAATCCTGTTTTTGGACCTGGGGTACAAGAAGGACCAAGGCAAGCTCTCAGTCCTCCAGTAGGGTGAGAAGGAGGCAACAGTATGAAGTATACGCAGGTGTGTAGGGCTCTCCCCTACCACACCAGAGACCAGATAACTCTGGGGCCCTTGACCTTGTCTTAGACTATGTACTTACGAAAAGGTATTAATTCTCTTAAGGCGTATCAAATGTACTAACTCTAATAGCAGGCAATTTATGTACTTACTTTACCTCTGGCTTCATTTTGTTATTCCTACCTGTTTTCTTTCTACCCTGATTTGCTTACTGAATTTTTATCTTACGTATTACATGCATTATTATAAACTACTTCAAACCATCTTGGGAAATAAATGGGTCTAAATTTCTAAAAAAAAATACACTTACCCAACAAGATCACAAAATAATAATAAAGATAGCAATTTTATTATTACTGGCAACTTCCATTGTGGACTCACACGAATCAGGCCTCATTCCAAGAACTTTACAAGTATTTTCTCATTTATTCTTCATAATAAATGTTTGAGACTATTATGATTATTATTCCTATGTCATAGATGAGGAAAGCAAAATATGGAGAGTTGATGTCACATGCGAGTTAGTAGTGCAGCCAGGACTTGAACCTGCACAGTTTGCTTGTGGAAGGGGTCCCTGTGGTTTATGCAGGTGCTCAAGTTCTCCAGGTCTCCCTGACAGGGCAGAAGCCCTTTGCTTACTGGTCTGACCAACAGGCTGCCTCTACTGTTTGACTGTAAGCCTCTTCTTAGGTTGTGTCCTAACTAGTCTTACCTTGAATACTAGCCTGATTTTCTCTGTGACTCCTCCCTGACCCTGTGGCTGGGTTAGTAGGAGCTCCCATATCTGAGCACCTGTATTTCTGAAAGATGAGCTCTTTAAGAACAGGAGCTATGTCCACCTCACTTTCAAGTTGTCAGAACCTGGTAGCATATATGAGCCACAGCAGATGTTTAAAAGGGTTGGTGTGGATTGACTGACTGAATATGGACCCCATTACTTTCCCATGGACACTGTGCAGCCTTCCCAGAGAGGCATATCCACGTCCTGGCTCCCTTCTCCCTGCACTGGTCCCTTGGTGATGGCTCTGCAGCTCCACTCACTTGTATTTGGATAGTTCTACCTGTCTAGGTGATGCTGCTAAAATTAAACAACTACTAATGTGTGAGTTGTAAAGCATATACATCCAGATGTATCAAACACAGAGAAGCACATTTTGCAAGGATAAAAGGTCTTATTGATTACTGATTATAAATTGACTTGATTTCAGTCTAACTTAGTATAATCGAAATTGGAATGGGCACTTTTAATTCACTTACGAGTTCAGGCAATTCGTTGTCTTCTCAACTCCCTCTCCTCCCACATCAATTCCCTTTAGAACAATGCTGCCAGCACCAAAGCCTCCCCTCTCCTGCTCTGACATGGTCTCCCCACGCTCTTATCACATGGGCTATTTACTTGACAGTTAATCATGTTTTACTCAGAAGTATATGTTATTTAACTCTTGCATTGTTAACTCACAGTCCCCATGTTTCTGAGTTTTTTCCCATGGGAATTTCTTAACAAGGGACCACTGTGACTTGTGCCTCTCAAAGAGTCTAGCCATGCAAGTATCAGTTCTATGATAGTTTGGGAAAGACCATGGGCTGTCATAAAAGATTATGTTCCTCAAATCAACTGAATATAAATGTCTTCCACTGCTGGGTCACTCATAAGTGAAGTTGAGGGAGTTTCAGTAGAATGTTCTCCAGGCAGAACTGTAGAAGTTTTGATCAGATGTGAGTGGCAAGAAAGTAGGGGTGAGGGTGATGATGGGAGGGGTGACAGGTGGTGATAGTGGTGGTCTGGTGGGGTCCACAACATTTCTGGAAGGAGCATATATTTTAGGCACTGGGCTAAATGGTTTACACACTTGATTTTATTTAATCATCACAACATCCTCAGATGTTGACATAATTCCCCTTTCCTTCTACCTGTGATTAAAATGAAGCTCAGAGAATTTAAGTAACTCAAAAAAAGGCCACATAGCTAAGAAGGTGGTGGGGTTGGAGGATGACTCCAGGTTTATCTGACTCTAAAATTATAATTTTCCTCCACACTGCTTCCCAGTCACCTTCACTGCATGCACTGGCTGGGATCCTCCGTTAGGCTCAGCACACAGAGATAAATGTTAATAAGAGGCCTAGCTGGCAAGTCTAATAAATGAATGGGCTCAAGACAAACAGGGAAGGGAAGTTGAAATGTCTAAGTTTCTGATTGTATTAGGATTGCAAAAACTAGAAACTAAATGGTTCGAAGCAGGAAATTAATGGCCAGTTTTGAGCACCTACTGTGTGCAAGGCAACCTGCCAAAGCATAGAAGGGGAAACAGAATAGGGACAGTCATATTACCCAGAGGCCGACTTATTCTGAAGTTAGCTGAGCCAGGGAGGCTACTTTTGCCTTGCATTCCTGATTGGAAGTCATCTTCCAATCACCTCTTTAAAGACCAGCCAAGGTAGTCCCAGGCCTGGCCCTAGTGGGTGGGCTAGACACTCACCTCCCAGGGCTTCCTGAGGGCCATAGATGCACCAAGGTGTCTGGGGGCGGTGGGTGTGCGGTGAGATGAAGCCAGACTGCAGGCAAGCAGGGGGTTAATAGCTCATAAAATAAAACCCTCTAAACCAAAAATGTTATTTTAATTGTATTACATTGAGGAGCCCTGAGGGTCGTGGGGTAGATAATCAAAAAGGACAAGGAGGAAATTAAAAAAGGGAAGAAGGCAATCAAAAAGGCCATTTAGGAGAGCCCCTTAATCCTCCATAGAAAGAACACTAATTATACTCCAGAATCTCCTTATAATTAACCCTGATATAACGTGTTTTTTGAGCAGTAATAACTTTCACATTCACAATCATTTGGACTGCAAACTCCGGTGAATGCCTTCCAAACAGCAGTCCTCACAGGTTGGCGGGTTTTCTTCCCCAGCGAACCGCACCATTACATGCCCATCCACAACCCAAAAGACAAATATTTCTGCCCTCAACTAACTCCGCTGCTCCGCTGAACTCAGCCCACGGCTTTCATTTTTCTTTTTGGCAGGAATAGCCCGAAACACAACCATACTTGTGCCTCTCTCCCCTTCTCTGTAATTGCTTCCCTATGCTCATTTTTAGCCTTTAATATGACTCGGGCTCTGGGATGCTTGCAAACCCACTGGATTCCCAGCATACCTTCCTTCGCGAGCAGACCCCGGCTTAGCTTTACCTACACTCCCTGGCCACTGGGCACACACTGCTGGAGTCGTTCTGAATGTTTCCAGACAAAAGCAAAGATTCAGACAGACTCTGCCCAAATCCCATTCAAACTAAGAGCTTCACATTCCTCTCCCTGACAGCTGATCGCTTATGAACCAAAGCTCCAGACTGTCAACTAGAATAGTTTGGGGGCAGAACAGAGCAGGGAAAGAATGCAGACAGATCTACGCCTCAGGTGTCTGGGGTGTCCCTGGGAAGAGAGAGGCCAAGGAAAGGCAACTGGGACCAGCCTATGAATGGAGAACGGCCTGGAATAGGCGGTTTGGGACTTTTTGTTTTTAATGGCTCGAAAATGAAAAGAATCTGTCCCTGTCCTCACATGAACCAGCCACTGCTCTTATCCCACCCGGTAAGAGAAGGAGCAGGATCTCAGATCCCATGAGATCTTGGGGGAGATAGTTTCAATGGGGCACCTGCCTGCCAAGTGAAACCCTAGGAGAGATTCACAGGGCTTCTGATATTCACAGCACTCAGAAGGCATTCGGCCTGTCCCCTCTTTGAATGTACTCCTGAGCCTGGCTTCACCTCCTCCCTCTAAATCAGTGGTTCTCAACCTGTGGGTCGCGACCCCTTTGGCGGTCAAACGACCCTTCCACAGGGGTCGCCTAAGAACATCATACATATCAGATATTTACATTATGATTCATAACAGTAGCAACATTACAGTTATGAAGTAGCAATGAAAATAATTTTATGTTTGGGTCACAACATGAGGAACTGTATTTAAAGGGCCAGAAGGTTGAGAACCCCTGCTACAGAGCAAAGGCATTTGAAAGGTCTGCCTGTTCACCACAGGCGACATCTGCAGTTTAATCAGAGACAGGGAAACTGAGGCCTGGGAAACACTGAGCCCGGTGTTTTTCCTCCATCAAAACAAATGTTTCTGTTTTTTCTTGCGTGCTATTAGAACTAAAATCTTACTTCTACTTTCCATCTGGGTATTTATTCTTTATGTAGAATTTAAAAAGATAAGAAGATTCTTTCTTTTTTTGTTCGTTAGTTTTGTTAAAACCAGAACCCATAACTGAGAGACAAATGTTCCCTTATCATTCAATAGTATTGATTAAGGCTCTTCAATATGCCCATTGCCGTTGGACCTACACAAAATGGAATAGGATTATACTGCCCCTGCTTCTGTAGGGAGTAGGTTGCTCCCATTCAATTATATATTTGGTTGAACAGTAAGTAATAATCCATTAACTCAGACAAACATAGGATCTTAGGTCATTGGTACTTTAAAATATCTCTACTAAATACATCATCATTTTTCTTACCCAAAACACGCGTAAAGACACACAATTCACTTATGAGGTTGAACAAACAGATTAAACATGAAGGATAGGCTGGGAGTCTCCCAGTTTTTAATTTTTGTAAGTCCAATGCACTTGTAAGTATAATGCATCAAAGAGAATGTAAAGATCTGTGTTAACATTCCCGGTTCATTCATTACTGCAACAAGTCCATACTGAAGTGCCATTCATTTCTCAATACCTAAAGATGAGGCAGGCACAGATCCTGCCCTCAAAACGCTTAGAATGAGAGGTAACTCACATTCATATATAATTAAATTGCAAGCCTTAGCTGGTTTTGCTCAGTGGATAGAGCGTCAGCCTGCAGACTGAAGGGTCATGGCTTATATTCCAGTCAAGAGCACATGACCGAGTTTTGGGGTCGATCCCCAGTAAAGGGTGTGCAGGAGGCAGCCGATCAATGATTCTCTCTCATCATTGATGTCTCTATCTCTCTCTCCCTCGCCCTTCCTCTCAGAAATCAATCAATATATATACATATATTTAATATACATATATGTAAACAAATAATTAAATTGCAAGTCAGAGTGTAAAAAGTACCATAAGAGAGGTGCAGATTTTTAAAAAAACGATACAGTTGCTATATAAATGTAAGATACATTAGGCAGGGGTCTCCCCTTAAGTTAACCTATTTGAAGAGAAAGTAACACTTTAGTATCTCCACAGATGGGGTATTTACAACTTCCTTTGGGGGGGGTATTTATCTAGGTGTAATTAATATTGGCAGGGTAAGAGCTAGAAGCCAGTAGGAAGAGGTAAAGCTGATGAGAATCTTACCTCCTATTTTTTGATAAATATTATCATCAGCTTTGGATTCAGGTTCCCACACTGGGCTCCCTTGCAGAGACCCCCACCCCACCCCATATTCTGGATGTCTCCTACCTCTGTTCTGCCATCAAAACTTCATCGCTGAAGAGCCCCAGGAATGCCACTAAAAGGACAACACATTAGCTGGAGAGGCTCCATCTCTTGGTCACCTTTCTTATTCCAACTGCAACAATACACTATATTTTAACAAGGTTGTCTGGGGATGGGTCCTGAACCAAAAGAAACTCCATATTAGCAGAGTTGGAGAGAACCATCAGGAGTCTTGGGTTCCAGGCCGAGATTAGTCACTCACTGAAGTAACCTTGGACAAACCCACTTACTTATCTGAGCCTCCATTTTCTTCATTGTAAAATTCAGCAACAACACCCTCCCAATGTGGTATGTAATGTAATACAAAGCTTTCCTGAATTGATTATGTAAATACATTTTAATACAATCGTGGGTGGGGATTTTAGTCAGGTGCAAGGGACCTGTCTATAGGGCCTTGAGTAGTTTTGTCCTACTGTTCCCACCAATGGCACCATATCCATCCCAATTGGATTGTAATAATTTCATCCAGTCCCGCATTCACTTGTTCACCTAACTTTGCTGTAAATCTAAAATGTCAAGTCTGAACAGTCTACACTCTATTTAGTTAAGGGCCAGGATCATCTAGTATCTTCTAACTAACTTCTCCACTTCAAGGTTAGTTGCTGACAATGGATTTAGCTTCGGCATGTAAAAAAAAAAAAATGACTAGATTCTCTCTTTTCTGATTTTGTCTCTGGAAGCAGAAACACCAGCAGCACTGAATCAAAGTGGCCCTTGTCATAGCACCTGTCACTTTTCATACTTATCTCTTGTCATCCAAAATAAAGAAAACCACAAAGAAGAGTAAACAGCTAGTATTTGAAGCAGTTCTTAAAAAGCCGATCTTGGTATAATGTTTAAATAGTCAGCAGTTCCGTAGGAGGCTCCCAGCACCCTCTCTTCCTTCGTGGACCACGGGAGAGGGCCCATAGTGGAGCCTGCTGGACGGCCTCCTCACTCTGAAGCAGTGGTTCTCAACCTGTGGGTCACATCCACTTACACCAGTGGTTTTCAACCTGTGGGTCACGACCCCTTTGGGGGCCGAATGACCCTTTCACAGGGGTCGCCTAAGACCATCGGAAAACAGATATATAATTACATATTGTTTTTGTGATTAATCACTATGCTTTAATTATGTTCAATTTGTAACAATGAAAATACATCCTGCATATCAGATATTTACATTACGATTCATAACAGTAGCAAAATTACAGTTATGAAGTAGCTACAAAAATAATTTTATGGTTGGGGGTCACCACAACATGAGGGACTGTATTAAAGGGTCGCGGCATAAGGAAGGTTGAGAACCACTGCTCTAAAGGAAGGCGGCTCTCCTCCCGTTCCGTGTGTGTGCAGGACCCGGGGGATGGTCATGAGCAGCAGGAACTTTGGGTTATCAAGGACAACAGGAAATGCCGTTCTTCTCATTCTGAATAGCTGCATTTGATCCAATGGCCTTAACCTTTTATGGACTGATTTCTTTTGTGGCTTTCTTCCAGTTGATTTAAATCATTTGTTCTTTAAATGATAGAATATACATGCTGGCTGTAAAAAGCTAAGAAATATAGTCGGATGTAGGATAAAGATCAAAAGACCTCCCACATTCCTAATCCCTCTCCTCTCTTCTGAGGCAAAACTTTTTAATATAACTTCTTCTAGGCTTATTTATGTATGCTTTAAATACAGGCTTATAGTATATATATTATAATGTGCAAAGAAAAAGGTATGTGAACACACACATACATATGTGTGTGCATGTGTGTCCATGTACTTTTTTCTTTGTATATGGTTCTGTGATTATTTTATTTTACTTAATACTATATCATGGATTAGTTTCCAAGTCACTATTTCTATATTTGCATTATTCCTTCTACCTGTTGTATAGCATTACACAGAATACATGGAAAGGGATATTGCAGTCTGAATTTTTATGTCTCAATGGTTAGCTACTTTTATGTAAGAAAGGAATGATTCTTTTGACAGAAAGAACAGTATTCACATTGCTCTTGAGCATAATCTGGCACATATTGAGGCTAAGCAGTAGTAAATAGTAAAATAAGTAGTGAAACAATCTATTATTTTTCCCTCAGGAGACTTGAGAATGCTGATGGGCCATATGGGTGAACACGTATCAGTTAAAGTGAGTATGGTCATTTGAACTATGTCTCAAACCTTCAAGTACTACACTTACATTTCACCAATAGAAATTCATTCCTTTGGTTTAAATGTGGTTAACTCTAAACATTCTCTTTCAATATGCATATGTTTCAGGAATGAACAACCACTTAGTTTGTTGGATGCTTTCCTTCCCAGAAAACCTGATTCAATCTGAAACATTGAATATTTCTGGTGGGACAGAACTCTGAAGCTGGGGAAGGGGAGATGTAAGATAGAGTGGGTGTGCTGAAAGAAAAGAACAAAAAAACTACAGAAAAAATAAAAACTGCAAGAGTTCCAAATTAGCCAAAATATCAGTCACCTATTCAGAGAGAGCCCCAATTGCCAGCACTCCGGGCAGCCACTACCAATTGACTGTAGTTGCCCCATATGAAATCCGGTTTTTCATTCAGTCTCAGGAGTCATCAACTCCATTATTACCAACCATGAGTTTGAATTTCACAAGCAGCAGTGAATTGCATAAGCTTAAAGTTGCTGTCAGGATTGTTTTTCAGCCAAGTATCTGCAGGAGGGCACATCCCAGGGAAAACAGGTCTCTCTGAGCTAATAAATCAGGATTCCTCCACCAGACTGGAAACTCTGTGTGGGCAGAGGCTCTGTTCCCCTAGAGCCCCAGAGAACACCCAACGTCTGCAGGTGCTGAGCTGAAAGATCATCTAAATCAACTCTACAATGGGAGAGAACACAGCTCCGGCAGACGTTCAGAATACAGAGTTCTCGAGAATTAAAAAATTAAAAGTCTGCCTTCAAATGTCATGTTTCGACAGGGCAGCCTCTGCATATACACACACACACCCCAAATTAGACATCTTTAAGAGAACCTATTATCTAAAAATACGGTGCAATGTTTTAAAATACCATAACCATGAAGGCAAGTGGAAATGGAATCCAGCAGGAAGAGGATGTGAGAGTCACAGTGTGGGGTTATATAAGAGGAAAGGTAGGCGAGGGTGAGCCAGCACCTTCCAGATTCCTGCCAGGCGGCAAGTCAGGCCCAAGCTTCCCTCCCGGGGCTGCTTCTTCAGCAGCAGCTGCCTCCCGCACCAGGGCACAGGGAGGGACCTGCCACCACGTTTCAGGGAGCTTTCCTGCAGCTTCAGTGTAGAAGTCTGTCCAGTCAAAAATATTAAGCAAATGAAATCAGCCTTTCCCTGCTTTGGCCAGCCTTGTTTCACTTCATCAGAGGGAGGTCAGAGCAAGCCCGTCCAGCCTGTCTGAAATGGGATGATCACTCTCGTTCTCTCTCACTTACTCAGACACACACACACACACTTACACACACTGACACACAAAAACTTACACACACTGACACATGAAAACTTACACTTACACACACACACACTCACACACACTGTCTCACACACACACTGTCCTATCATCAGCCCCAGAGGAGCTGACTCAGATATTACCCTCTCTCCCCATCATACTATTTTCCTTCTAAATAAGAGCAACTCTCTTTTGATAGAAATCTCCTCCTAAGGGACACTCTCATAAACACCAGGCCCGGGGGACTGTGAGCAGAATCAGCGCACCGGCTCTGCCGCCGGCTCTTTTATTGCCGAGATGGTATGAGCCTGTTCCTCTGGAGGAATTCTGCCTCAGAACCTTTATAAGTAGGAGACTCAATTATGCTCCTATGAGTTCCCTAAATTTGGAAATGGAGCTAAATAAGGAAATACATTAGTCAATGTTCTCAACCTCCTCCCCTACTCATTTCTCAATCTTTTTTTCTTATTTCTTGGGGTGATTTCTTTGAATTAGTAAAGCTATCAACTGCAGCAACCACAAACAGGGTGCCATGTCGAGATGGTAAAAAGGACTAGCAAGGAAAGAGATACTGAATATGATCAGTAGGTGGTGAAGGCCCATGGGCAGGCAGTGTCCTTGTATGGGCCAAGCCAATTCCCTTTAACACTGAATTCTACTGAGAAGTGAGTAGTGTTACTGTGAGATTCCAAAGGAAGAACACGCTTCAATATAGGAGGTCTTTATACTTTAAAGTACAAATATTAATGTTGTCAATATTTGGGGATGACAGATAATATCCCCCAAGAATGAGTACTAGGGAAAAAACAAACAAACCATGGCATGCAAGTTAAGCTGCATGATCCCACATAAAGGATCATGACAAAGACACATAGTTACCTTATGGAGCTTTCTGGAAGACAAAATTTGAAACCTAATACATTTATAACCTAACAAAATAACAAACAACAACAACAGACTTATGGCTATTAGAGGGGAGAGGGGCTGGGGGGCTGGGTGACATAGACACAGACAACTGTATGGTGATTACCAGAGGGAAAAGGAGATGGAGGAGGTAGAAGAGTGTAAAAGGGGGATAAATAGTGAAGGAAGGAGACTTGACTTTGGGTAATGAAATATATATATATTTTGTATATATAAAAGAAGGTATGCTAAATCAAGTTTGGCTATGGAAACAGAGAGAGGAGAGTCATGGAGATAAACATAGGCAATGCCCTTCTAGGGATTTTTCAGGCCAAAGAATCTGAAAAATTAGTTGTTCCCAATGGCAGGGAATTTGAGTTGCCTAACTTATCTGTATCCCACTATCTGCACACAGATGAGGCATTAGAGTAGGGGGAGAGGTGGAGAGGAATAGGCTAAGAGAGAGAACTGAGAGGAGAATGAATAAGAAAAGAAGAGAGGAAAGCAGAGAGGAAGGAGGAGAGAAAGGGAGAGTGAGATGGATATAGGAGATGCAACTCTGTTGATCCTTTAATCAGCCCTAGTATTTTTCTGCCTATAAGCATCTCTCCGCTCTTGTTATGATTTTTAGTGTTTAATTATAGCGCTTGTTTACCCAACCTGACCCCTAATCAGTGTTCTCCCAGTGTGGTCCTTAGGCCAGCAGCAGCAACATTACCTGGGAATTTGTTAGAAATGCAAACTTAGGTCCCACCCAGGTCCCTACTAAATCAGAAACTCTGTGGGTGGGGCCAAGCAATTTGTGTTTTAACCAGCTCTCTCAGTGATTCTGATGCACAATATAGTTTGAGAACCACTGCCTTCAACACAAGCCAGCTACTGCATCTGAAGCTCCCCTGAAGAAACAGCTGGAAAAATCTCTCATTTAAACAAGCATAGGGACATTCTCGCTTTACACATCAATATTTGGAGTTGATGGGATTTTAATCTGTCCTTACATCTCTGAACACTGCAGAGACAAGTTTTTGAACCAGTGGTACTGAAAGTTGTTCTCTGCCAACAGGAGAGAATAATCCAGATAATGCCCACTGTGGGGCTTTTTGGGACATCTAACCTCTCCATGTGCTGAGTGGGTCCTCCCCCATTATCAGACTTTTACAGAAAAGTAGGTTTCTGTTATTTGAGAGAGACCCATACCTTGGTACCATGCTTCAGAAACATCCAGTGTACTCTTTAAGAAGGCCATTCAGTTCTGTGAATTATGTCATAATAATCAGGTAACCACTTTGAGGTGACAGATGGGGCTAGAAATTTCTGTGACACTTTTGGCAACGGATAACCAAATTGTTTTCCTGTAATCCAATACATCAATCTGGTGTTTGTTGCTATACTGCTTTTATTGTTTCACTCTCTCTGCTATGTGCACTCAGACTTGACTTGTAGATAACTGTGGGCAGCACAGTTGGGTATAAAAGAGAGTTATTTAATGTGTACCCCTTAGCCATGCAGTTTACAAAAGCAAGCCTCTGTGAGGCATAAAGCATCAGAGAGCAAAACAACAGTCACTGACATCTTTTTAGAGGAGAAAAAGAAGCTGAGTCACCAAGCCTGCAATTCAAGAGAAGGCAAATATATCACAGAACAAAGAATAAACCTTCACCCTGGGTCATAGGACATCTGCTTCAGAGATGTTCACCAACACAGAAAGATTTGTTGCTTTTGATAAAAGACATCTGTGATAAGACATACTGAACAAAGCATCATCTGACCCCTAACTAAACATAGCTTGCTTTATAAAAGTGTATATATATATATATATATATATATATATATATATATATATATAAAATATTGTCAAACACTATTTCTGTAGGCCTTTTAAGAAGACAGAGACCAATCAGTGTTACTGAATCTGTGGCAGACATCATCCTCATCTGTGTTTGGGAAAGCATATGACGTCTATATCCTTCCTGTCTGATTTGCTATTCAGGGATAGAAACTAATGCTAAATGCAAAACAAACAAACGAACAAACAAAAAATTGCACTACTCCGGGCCTACCACCTTTAGAATTGTGCGAAGCATCCCAAGGGAAAAACATGAAAAGCAGGTACCACTTAGGCCTTCAGAAGAGACAAAGTAAACAGAAGTTCAGTAGAGAAATGTTTGTGCTTAGGGAAGTCCACATGGCAGAAGCCTTTGTGGAAGAGATGAGCTTTGCTCACTGGGTAAAATTTCACAAGGAAGTTTGGCAGGAAATATAAGCAAAGCAGAAAAATGGAATCAGGACCCTGTGCTTTTTTTAAGATAAAATTCAATACCTCACTTCCATTTGAGAAGCAGCAGCAAAATCACCAATAGGAAGGTTGATTCAACACCAGAGAAAGACATATTGACCGCCCAAGCCCAACTTAATCCTCCATTCCCAATTCTAAACACACAGTAGATTAGATGCATCTACACCCTTCACATCAGGGTATTATCTATCATATTTCAGCTGTTACCCCTCCTAATTATCTTCCTCGCCTGTCACCTCTAAGAAGTCATCTAGGGACCCAGCAAATGCCATCAGAAGCAGGGATGGAGTCTGGGGGAGGAGTTGTACAGGCTGTGGGAGTGGGAGAGTGTGGGTAGAAATGCCAGTTCATTTCTGATTGAGAGTAGGGCCCAGATTCAATCTTCTGCTTTTTCCCCAGGAATAGTACTTTCTGGTTGGGTTACAGTTTTCACATTGGCTGCTACAGGGACCTAAGGCAGGTGACGGAGGTGCTAGCCACATGACAGGAGGTCAGTATTAAGGAAAACATCTCAGAACACCACCACTTCTGTCTCCATCTTCCAAAGAGCCCTGATAAGAGAGGCCCTTCAGCATTTAGTAATATTAGAAAAAGGACTTCCGCACCTAAAGGAAGACCTTTGCATATACCAACCAGCATTCAGTTTAAGGCTTTTGGCTTTGGTTTCTCAGTTCATGCCCTCTGACTAGATAGTCTCTGATTTAAACAAACTCTGATCTGACACTCTTTTATTCCCCTCCTGAAAGGCAATTACATTTGAGGTATGATGATTTCTGGAGCATTTTTAAGGAATTGTGAATCTGCTTTAGTGGTACTGTCTACTACGTTTTATAAGGATTTGTGGGCCTGCCTCACTATCTCCCACTAGAACATCAGCTCCTCCGGATGAATCACCTTGGCAATTTCCACCTTGCCCTGCACAGAACTGGCACAGGGAAAGTGTTCAATAAATGCACCTTGGCTGATAGAACAGCAGAGAGAATTTGGGTTCTTCCCACCTTTCCATTGCTCAGAAGACTAAGGTCTTGCTAAACCTTGATTGACATTCCTTCCCCAGCCTCTGCACCCTTTCTTGGACCCCACCTGTGCAGCTGTGCCTAAGTCCTCAGCATCCAAGTGCACCACTCTCACACCTGAACCCCTCCATGCTTTCCTCTTGGACCATCCTGTACAACCATTTGATATCTACCCATCCCTAGAGGGGATGCCAATAGGGAACTAGGAGAGTAGCCATTCTCATGGAAGGGGAGCAGGGGACAATCACATTGATCATATTGTCATTAGTGCTTCATGGTCTTGAAGCTAAACCACCTAAAACCCTTTTGGAAAAGTGATGGTGTCTGCTCCAACTCATATTCAGGAATGAGTCTATCATTCCAGGCAGTCTGTTCCTATGTTAAACATTCATTATGTCTTCTAGTAACTGCAGGATGGTGTTCTCTTTATTAGTGATAAAGACAAGTTGAAGGCTAATGTCCAGACCAGTGGTTCTGAAAGTGTGTCCCCTGGCATGCAGCAGCTGCCTCACTTGTGAATGAGGGAGAGATGCTAATACTCAGGCTCCATCTCAGACTTGCTGAGTCAGAAACTCTGGGAGTGGGCCTAGCAGTGTGTGCTTTTACCAAGCCCTGCAGAGAATTGTGCTGTTCACTACAGTTTGAGACCCACTGGTCTATAGACTCGGGGTTATGAAGGTCGTGTGTACATAATACACATCAATTTAGAATCACCTGTTTGTTTGACCCGCATGTCCTCTGTGTATCGCTGCTTGCAAGAAAGAGATTCACTTTACGTCTGCAGTTTGTATGAACTTTCAAATGGAGAGGACAGGATACAATCTTCACAGGCCACTGGCATCCTGGAAGCTCAGGCTATTTGACTCCGAAGAACTACATACTGGGTCCTAATGAATGAATTTGTCAAGAGCTGCTCCCCTTCGTCAGAATTTTAGCAAAGACTTTGGTGACAGCCATCCACTTCTGTGGCTTTTAACTGAGTAATTAATAGGATAACAGCTACAAGTGCAAGTTAAGTGCATATTATTTCTACTGGATTGGGTCATACATAAGTAATACAGCTTTTGAAAGTGAATTGGAAGAGACGGTTGAAAAGAAAGACCCATTGGGAGCAGAATAAGGGAGGCCAGACTTAATGTGAAGCTCTACCTCCCCATCTCAGCGCAGCGAGCAGTTCTGCAGGGGACCAGCCAAGGCCCTGGAGGATTCTGCCGCACGCTGTGCTCCGGCTGCATTAGCACATAGACAACCTACCACATGGAGACATTCTCCAGGCCCTCCTCCTTCTCCCCCCACAGAAATCAATCATGGGAACAACTCAACACACCGAGGTAGGGAGGAGGGAGGAGCAGCAAAGCTTGAGGAATATTTTGCAACACAGTTACACCAACTATTGGATGCTTGCTTTCTTTATTTATTTCTTTATTTAATTTTGTGCCTGAGCTAACACCTGCTCCTGCTCCAACCACACACTCCTGGGCTTCTCCAGCAATGCAGAGGCCTCGCACCTATTCTGAACCCACTTCAAGCCTCAGGTTGCAGCACAGGTTTTGCGGGCCCTGGCTACTTTTGACTTCACAAGCCCCTTCTTCTGTAAGAACATAAAAATAAAACTGATATTTCTTGACTTGCATAGGTATACAGACAAATATTATCCAGGCTGGATTTCATTCAGATATATTCATTCTTATACTCACATTTCCTTCTGGTGAAAAAATTAAAGTTGAAGTATTTGTGTGGGACCCTAAAGTATGATGGGCCCGGAGCACTTTCCTAGGGCTGCTGTAACAAAGGACCCTCAACAAGGCAGCTTACACAATGGAGATTTACTGTCTCACAGATCTGGCAGCTGGAAGTCCAAGATCAAGGTGTCAGCAGGGCGATGTTCCCTCTGAAGGTCCTAGGGAGGAGTTGTTCCCTGTCTCACTCCCAGCTTCTGGTAGGTTCTTGGTTTGTAGCAGCAACCTTCACCTGGTGTTCTTGTGTGCATGTCTGTCTCCAAATTTCCCCTTTTTATAAGGACACCAGTCATGTCAGATGCAGGGCCCACCCCGCTGCGGTGTGCTCTCATCTTAACTAATAACTCTGAAAGGCCTTGTTGAGGACGAGGGATTTCGGATTTCAGTGCATGAATTTTCAGGGACACAATTCAACCTGGAAACAGGGCCCGGATCCTTAATGGGGACGTCGTCCCTGCAAAGCCTGCTCTGGGATCTGGAAGGTGAGATGCAAGTCATCAGTCTCCAAGGCTTCAGAAATGAGACGAGGGCCGGGAGGTGAAAGAGGGATGCGAGCTATGTCGTGTGTTATCTGGTTTTTAAAGGAAATGCTTCAGGATTCAAAAATAGTTCAAGGAAGATCTTCTGTGGGTCAGCTCCACCTGGAGGAAGGTTAACGCCTCTTGATGCCCCATTTCCAACAGGTCCAGGGTGAGCCTTAACCCTGCCTTGGCTCAGGACCAACCAGGCCGTACTCTCCCCACTGGAACATCAGCTGCCCAGGATAAGTCAGCTTGGCATTCCCTGCCTTGCCCCGCACAGAACTTGCACTGGGAAAGTGGTCAATAAGTACTTCTGGGTTGCCTGGCCAGCGTGGCTCAGTGGTTGAGCCCCGACCTATGAACCAGGAGGTAGCGGGTCAATTTCCAGTTCTGGGCTCAATCCCGAGTGTGGAGTGTGCAGGAGGCAGTCTATGAGTGATTCTCTCTCATCATTAATGTTTCTATCATTCTATCCCTCTCCCTTCCTCTCTGAAATCAATAAGAATGTATTTAAAAATACTTCTGGGCTGATGGAACACAGCAGAGAGAATTCATGAGCTTCCCACCTTCCCACTGCTCAGAAGACTAAGGAGCAAACCTTTCTCCACCCTAAAGTTCCTATCCTGCATGTTTGCTGCATGTTTTTGGAGCTGAGCCCTCCTAGGAATTAAGGAAGAATACAACTTCAATTAAAAAAAAATCGCATTTCACTAAGGCAATACTGCCTATGCTCCCCTCCCTCCCCCAACTGAACCTTTCCCCTTCTAGCTCAACCTGCCCCAGGTCTTGAATGATGACCCAATACAGAGGAGGAAAGAAAGAGAGGCTTCCTCTGAAGGGAGAGACTTGTCCATTGCCCACCCCCCAACCCCCACTCCGCTGAGACACCAACCTCTTGTCTCCTCTCCTCTATTGGAAAAGAGAGAAAAAGAATGAGGGAGGCTGGAAAGAATACCTGAGATTATCACCCGCCCCCCCCCTTTTTTTTTTGCTTCAATTTTTAAAAGTTCCTATCAGTGCACTGCAACAAAGGCCTCTGAATTCTTTCTCAGTCTCTGGCTCAATGGTTTCATTCCCAAAGGATTCTACAAACCCAAACAAAGTGCAAGCTCCGCTCCTGGAACACGTACCCCCCGACACCTCCCCTCCCACACACATTCAGAAGAAAAATCACCTCACACACACAAAAAGCCAAATAAAGCAGCACAGCCCGAGGGGCCCCTACAGTGAGAACTGAAACAGCACATGATCTTGGCCTGTCCATTTACATTGCAAAAGCTCCAGCTCATTCGCAGACACACAATTGGGTCTGGCAACACCGTTCACAGCCCTGGATGTGAACCCGCGTCTAAGACATCGTTAAAGGCACCGATGACAAGGCCGGTAGGCTGTGTCGAAAGCCGAGCCGTCCCTGGGAGATGGCTCTCTCTTGGAGTGGGCTGCGGTAAAAGACAAAAAGGGTTTTGAGGGTGTGCGTGCCAAAATGGGAGAGCTTGACGTGTACTCGGAGGAGCCGCTGAAAACCACCTGAGAAAGGCTTTCTCTCTGCAGTTTGTCACAAAATAACGGCAGTGGTTACTCTGAGCCGAAAGTCTCTTAGGTTTTTGTTAACTTAAGAAAAAAAAGTGATACTGGAACCTACATAGAATGACTCGTGGAAGAAGCTAGCAGGGTCCTCCTTCCTCCTTAAAAAAGACCCTCACTGTGGTTTACCTACCAGACTCAGCCCAAAGGTTGAGCAACCCCTGGGTGAGACAGAAGCTACGGTACACGAGGCAGTACACTCAGATCACCTCTATTTCCCGCGTGATGTTCAGCAACTACCACCTGGACTTGCACAGTGGATACGGTGCGGTTTTGAATGAATGGAGGTTCTGTGCTCCAGGTGGGTAGATGACAGACTGCTGGAGGCATCCCAAAGTCCTCTCCACATGCCTCGCTGACTCATCAGGCACCACACTGACCATCAGCAAGTCATGTGGGACAGGAAGAGAGGGCTCAGTGAACAGGGGACTCCAATTCAATTCCCAGCCAGAAACTCAGGTGGCTCGGTATGGATTTCAGAGACCGTATCCTAAGGAACAGTGGCTTCTGCTTTATACGACCTTGAGGCTTTCTTTGCTTTGCAGGAGCGGCGTGCACGCCCAGCCTTCTCCTTCCCCGGAAAGGAGTAAGACTGTTTGCTCTCTGTCCACGTGATCTCTGATAATAGGGCTTTCCGCAGGCCCGGGCCTCCGGCTCTCTGGAGGCTATAAAAACCAGCGCCAGGGCAGAGTGAGATGGCAAAGTGCCTCCTCAGGGCGAGAGCTTCTGGAGAATGGAATAGGGCAGATGCAGGGTCAGGCTGTGAAAATTCTCATCACACTGCTCTGAGGGCAGTGTTCCAGGGGAGAGGTGGCAGGTTCTTCCCTGTCTGGCCCTGAAAATATGGAGGTTTACACCTGGGCATTGAGCACCTGCCCCAGGATTCACTACAGCAGGTGCTGGTGCCACAGCACAGTACAGGGGCCTGGGACCACAGCTTCATCCACCTGATGGACTCCAGGACTTGGCTGTGGTCTAGTTCACTCCCTGGAATCTTGCCTTTAGGGCCTCAGGGCCCTTCTCTTCCTTATTCATGTGGGAGGTCTCAGCAACCTGACTTTCCTTGTCTTCTTTCCCCACTTCCTGCATGGCCACAGCTGACCCACTGCCCACCCCCTCCCCCATGCCTCAGACCAACTGCACAAATCTCCTTGGAAACCAACATGCCACCCCTTGCCAAGCTTCCTCAGAACGTTGCCTTCCAGTTCCTTTCCTCCCAGCTTAACAAAAGTTCCTCTCATAGCATTTATGTAACCTCTGAAATTCCACCTCCTTCAGGAAGCCAGTCTAGATTGATTAGAGAGAAATGCAACCGAGTCCCACGGCCTCCCAAGAATATATGCACAATTCTAGGAGTTATTGTTTCCATCAGCCACCAACTTCTAGGTGTTCCTTCTCTGCTACCCACAGTGAATGCTGTTACTCTTTTAAAAAGTGAAAGTAACTTGCATGTTTTACCAATTATAAAAATGCCAAATGCTCACACTAAACAGTTGGATTGGTAGATACAGAAACCTATCTATCCAGAAGAAATGGGAAATCACACATCATGTAAGTGCATTTAATCTCGACTGACATATATGACACAGGCAAAAATTAAATGGGAGCTAAGTTCCATAGCACTGCAGCTCCTTATTAATTGGTCCTGTTTATATCTCTACCATGAAAGGGTCATTTTTATGCTTAAGTGGAAACCTTAAGCTTGACTAAGACTGTCATAAGAAAACTGAACAGATGCAAGATATTCACTGTGAAGTGGAAGATGAGTCAAGTTCAATCCCATGATCACTTTGCTGTTCACTGATGAGTTTAATGAAGGCAGGGAACATTGGTTTGAGTAAAAGAGTGATTGAGGTGATCAAAGAAGTGTACAAAAGGCATGGTGAGCAAATCTGCCAATCTTTCTGCCCATCACCGGAGAGCAGGAGTCTGATTCTAAGTCCACATTCAGTGTGAGGCTCAGCCACGCACACCTCCTTGTACTGCCTGCTTGGATTGAAGGTTTGAGGCTGCTGTCTTTATGTTATATTAGAGGCCTGGTGCACGAATTCATGCATGGTTGAGGTCCCTTGGCGTAGCCTGTGGGGATTGGGCCGAAACCGGCAGTCCATCACTGCCTGCCACTCCTGCTTGCCACACGTGGTCATCCCGGCCCTGTTGCGCCTGCCACAGGCTCGCACCCAGTCAGTCTTGGCCAGGAGAGGCCATGAGCCCTGCATCCAGCTCCCGACCTGAGGGGGGTGGGGTGGGCTGGGGCACAATTGGGATCCGGATCTGTCCAGCAGCGATGTTCATGCCCGTTGTCAGAAGCCACCTGGCAGCCCCTTTTATATCATTTCTTCCTCGAGGAGCGTCTAAGGAGGGGAAGTGGCCGTGGTGCCCTAGGCCGACTTCCAGGAGACCAGCGGCGCTGTCGGGATCACGCCAGCAGTGCTGGTCTGTTGGTGCCTGGCCCGTTCTCTGGAGATTGGACCTACAGGACTACTGAGGGAGGGAGTGGCTGCCCCAGGGCTGGTGGGTCGCAGGGACAGGTAGGTCAGCTGAGCGGCGCTCCCGCTGTGGGAGGGTACAGATCACCAGGGGGCAGCTCCTGCATTGAGCGTCTGCCCCCTGGTGGTCAGTGCGAGTCATAGCGACCAGTCGTTCGGGTTGTTCAGGTGTTCGGTCACTTAGGCTTTACACATATAGATGCACATGTGACCACGAAAGAAAAGATCCACAGTTTCTCCTTCCTTCCTGCACTCGAGGGAGGAGACAGCCTCTGTCCAATTTGATCCTGGGCCTTGTTGTTGCGATCAGAGTCATGGGTTGCGGATGGAAGAGAAGAATGGCAGAAGCCAAGACTGATTGGTTTACTTTGGAGGAACCAGACTTGTGGAAGAGGTAGAGAGAGAAAAAGATAAGAATCAGAAAGTACTAGGTTTGAGAAGTTTGAAGGAACTTTTTCTTCTTCTTTTGTTTTGTAGAAGGAGAGTGATAGAGGCAGCTGTCATCTTGTGATGGGTGGGGTAAGGAGATAGATAGATATATAAAGAGATGTTCCCCCCCCCCCCAGAAAATCTGTAGACTATAGATGGAACCCTTCCTTTAGAATTTTCTGAGGAACTGTGGTAAAGCTATAAGTTACCTTTAAATTCTTTTTGGAAGTGACCTGTGCTGACCCGGGGGACACGAGGCAGCTGGGTTTTACATGGGTTGGTTGCTCTGCATGCTCAGCTTCTGGGGGGCGGGGCCCACATCCATGCAGCTGATTCTGCTATACCCAGGGAGGCATCTTGTCATGGTTATAGGAGCTCTGCAGTAGGAATCCAAATGCCTCAGTCTGAGTCCCGGTTCTCCTTCTTACCAGCTGTGGTCCAGGGCATGTCACTTAACCTCCCTGAGTTCAAGGTCCTCACAAGTGCACTGCGGGCAATGAGGGTGACCTCTGCCTGCACCGGGGGCCTCTGTGAGACCAGGTGAGGGCAGTGGGTGTGAGCATGCTTTGTGAACCCAAAGAGCCCCCCAGATCATCACTTCGTACGGCCTCTGGCACAGGGGGTTACTCAGCGACTTACTGCAATGGATGACAGCACTGGCGGCTGGCATGGCTCCAGAACTGACTTGGCCCAGGGCTATTAGCAAGTCTTCTCTGCCCCTTCCTGGTATCATCTCTGAGTTGGGAGACAGCGACGCATAAACTCAGTCCTAGGAAACCTACTGGGAACTGCACAACTTCCCCACCTCATTTCACCCGTGGCCGCCACCACTGATTAAATGGAAATGCTGGAGGGCACGATGGGTCCCCGCCAGGATTGTCTTGAATCCAGCCCCTGCCCAGCTACCGCGCCCTGGGCTGACAGTGACTTCACCTGCTGGCTCCCATCTCAATGGAAGGCTCTCAAAGGCCATTCTGTGACTTGTCCTGGGAGCGTCTCATTCATGCTGGCAGAGGTCCTTGCCCTTTTTGCTCAAAATTAACCCCACTGAGCCCAAAGCAGCCCAGAAGAATCTGAATGAGATGGCGGTGGGTGAAGACCTCACATACTCCATGCTGCTTTCCAGGATTCCAACAGAACCCCATCCAACCACAGTGGCAAATGCATGGTGGGAGCTGAAAGCCGGCCTTCAGTGGACGTCTCCCATATGCTCCGGTCCCACCTAGGATCTGTACCTCCCCATGGAAAGGAAGCCAGACACATGTACCTGCTGCCTCAACATCATAGCCTGTCTTTTCATTTTCAGTAACAGAGCCCAAAAGGCTGGCCTATGCTCTCTTTGGTTTGAGGCAAGAGTCTTTGCAACTGGTTTTCCGAGAGGCACAGAGGCTGGTGCAACAAGGAGCTGCCTGCTTTCTTTGGCCTCGGCATGGCCAGTCCTGCCCTCGCCCCTGAGCCAGGCCGGCAGGAATCAGGGCCCAAAAGCAGCACCGAGACCTTGAATTAAGACACAGGCAACTCATTCCACTTTCCTGGCCGCCTCAACACATCTGTCTTGTCGGCCTGTGTCTAAACCTCTTGAGCGATTCCAGCTGCTGCGCCAGGCCTGCGGACACGGTGACATTTGGTTTCTGTGAGAACACAGCACATCAGTGTGTTCACCTGCTTCATTTTTTCCTCCCTGCACAGGGAGGGGGGCAAACGCAGCCCAAACCCGAGGCTGCTGATCTGGAGATTTCCCATTTTGTTTCAGTGACTTCATGCCTTGGCCTGGCCTCCCCCGGAGCTTCCAAAACCCACTTTATTTCCTGTGTATTTTCAGCACCCGGCCAAAAAGAATGTACAGTATGAAAAAAATGTCTGCTACCCTCAATTGCAGAGACCCTTTGGGAAAAAAAAATATCTGGAGGGCTTTTAAATAAAAAAGAAATAATTAGAACCTGCTGAGTGCCTTTACAGAATCTATGAAACTCGACCTTTTCCAAAATATCACAGTATTTCCTGTGGCTTCTGTAGACTACGCTTTCATGGATTTATAAGTATGTGTCCAACACAGTCTCTGGGCTCCATTTTTTTTAAGCCCAAAAGTCAGATTTGAAAAGCACAATACATCCTCTTGGAAAACAGCAGCCCAAAAGGTGCTAAGCTAAAACCCAGCTGGAAAAGCATGGGCCGCCAGCTGTCAGGGGTGGTGGGCCATGTGCGCTTATTTCATGTTATTTATGGTTTTAATGAATGGAAGTTTGCTGCCCAGCGGTGGCTTTTCGGATGCTGAACATGCCAGGTACGCCTTGCAGATGTGCACAGTCGCAGCTTACAACCCCATGGTGGGCGGAGAGTGGTTTATGAGCCTTGATTTTCATAAATTCCAGTCGTTAGAACTCACTGTATAAACACACTTCAAGATTGGAAAGGGAGAGAGCGAGAAAACATTCTGACCTTAAACTACCTGTGATCAATGAGCCAGGCTCCTGCTAGCCTTTCCCAAGAGAAAACCGAAACCTTTTGAAAGAGAAACTCAAGGAGACAGAAGCTTCTACTGACTTTCCGGAAGAGGTAAAGATTCCAGGCCCGGGGTTCATTGTGCGTGACTATTTCTCACTAAGTCGATGTGTGGGCCGACAAGATGAAACGGAAGGCGGGACAATTAACGGGATACTTAAGCCTGCAGAGACCATCTCAAACATGTGGTCATAAAAATACCTTTCCCTCCGTGACTTTGAAAAAAATAACTCCGTTTATTATTTTAACTTCATGCTGCAGGCTGCCCACTTGAGTTAAACTTGTAGAATTAGGACTTCATTTCCAGGGAGGAAAGAGTCGAATTCCATATCAAATAACTCTGAATAAAACAGCGAGCAGAGGCTCACTGATCCACTCCAGTTAGTGTCAGCCTCAGGCTGAACTGGGGACCGGTGAACGTTTGTTTTAAAAGCCCACGGCCCTCCCCTCTTATTTCCCCTTGTCCCCCAGCAATAGGGATCCTCCATTACAGTTTGGCAGCATCCCAGGTTGGGAATGGTCCCTTGCTCAAGTTAAAAGTTGGTTTCTTCTCTAAGAAAGTAATTTTTGTTGAGCTGAGATTAGCTAAGTATGTCCACCTCCCCAATAACTGAGAATCCAAAAAAAGTTGTAACCCTTGGAACCAAGGGGAACTGGTAAGAGAGATGTTTTTAATTGGGAGGTGGGCATGTTTAACTCTTCTGATCCAACACCTTCAAGGGAGAGCACATTGTAAGGACATGGTTGTGGTGTGGAGTTCAAGTGACTCAAAGTAGAGCAAACATAAAGAAATAGGTTTGAAATAACTGACATTTCTTTACTTAATCTTGCCCTGTTAGTAGAGAAATATGCACAACTATTTTATGCAGAAAGAAAAATGCTAGCGCACCCTGGTCGCCTTCCAGAGACACTTTTATAAACCTCCTATGGTTTGGGCTTGCCTTCACCATCTCAGGACTTCAGAATAGGTGAGGCTTTACCGTATGGACCACAAGAAAAAGGGCTGTGCATAGGAGAGGTGTTCTTCAGACACACAGCATATAGTAGCTGGAGGACACAAGCATGGCCCAGAGCAGACTCTGTAAACAGACCACAGGAAGTTCTTGGATGGGTTGTCTTGGGCTCCCAGGTAAGCCACAGTCAAGTATTGGTAAGTAGGTAGAAGCTTTCTTGATTCTATGCCTTTCCTTTAGGGACCTAATTCTTAGTAAAGCAACTCAAGAAGAAAAAAACGAATGCTTCTTTGTTTCTAGGACTTGGCCCTTTGTTTTATAATTAATATAGATTCCCACCCAATGCATAAATGTTTAAAGCATCATTTATATTGCATCGCCCACTTGTTAAAGTTTAAAATGTTGCAAATAGCCAAGAGTCTGTGCTTTAGTTACAAGCAAACTTGCTCACCCCATGGTCTTAATCTCTGGCAAAAAGTGACATAAAATTGACTGCTATAGTCTCATAGTCTCTCTTCTCCTTCCTGCTCATCTCCCCTTTGCTGCCCCTGCCCCCCGCAACTCACCCCCCAACTCCCTCACAACCCTCTAGACTAGAGGATGAAGTCCAAATTCCCCAGAGCACAGCAGGCCTTGCAGGAGACGGGCCTGGCAGCCTTTCCCTGTCTCTTTGCCCTGTGAACACCCCAAGCTCCCTGCCCATCCAACTCTCTCTTTTCCATAGTAGTAGTTCCTGCTTTTCCCTCCATCTGAAATTCTCTTTCTTTCGTGGTATCTACTCCTTTTCTATCAAGCTTCCACGCAAACATTTCCTCCTCCTGGGGCACACCAGGCCCTTCACAAAGACCTGATATGGGTTACCTGTCTATCTTTTTTCCAGCCCAGGACTTCCTGCGGGTGAGGCTAGATCTTTGAATGCCTAGTGGTTTTTGAATGACTAAATGCACTCGTGTGTAAGTAAATAATGGGGGAAGGAAATCATGGTAGTCAAGTCTAGGTGAGTTGACTCATGCTTTGCAGTTTGTAGCCATATCTTATTATTGCACATAGTAATGTCTTAGTATTGTGCAATCAAACCAAGTTGGCCACTATGATACCAGCAATAACGAAACTACGGTACAACTGAACTAATTATTTTGGTTGTTTACCATGCAATTGAGATAGCCATTTGTTAGTTGAATCACATATGAAGTAAGCTCTAAAAAGAATATATATCAACATTTATTTCCCCCTTGCACATTTCATATTTATCGAAACATCTCTTGTCTCTTTATTTTAATAAATATTTTATTTATTTATTTATTTATTTATTTTAAATTGACCTCTAGGTCAATTTTGTATTTGGTGCACATTCTTTGCCATTATAAAATAAGATGTAAAGATCTGATTTTGAGTCAAAGCCTAGTGTAAAATAGTTTAAGTATGTGTATATGCATGCTGGTCTGAAATATGTGTGTGTATGCATGATATATTGTATACAGGAATGAATGGGAATAAATGGTCCTAACCCAATAGAGGTACATATTAAAGGCTAATATGCAAATAGACTGAACGGCAGAACAACCGAACAACCGGTCGCTATGATGTGTGCTGACCACCAGGGGGCACGTGTAGAACATGGTGGGCATCAGCCACAGCAGGATGGTGGAGCAGGTGAGCAGAGATGCCAGACCAAGGCAGGGCACTGGTCGCTGTCATTGGGGCGAGCCTCTCGTGGTTACTGAAAATTCTTTGCTCCGACGCGCCATGGTCCCGCCTGACGCTCGTACCTGCTGCCATCCTGACTGCCCCTCAGGCTTCTTCACCTCCCCCTGCTCCTGAGGGGCGATTGGGGCAGCAGCTGCTACTTGCACCCACTGACAGCACCAGCCCCACTCGCACCCCCTGGTGGTGCTGGCCCCAATTGCTCCGCGCTGTCATTGGGTGTGAGCCAGGCCAGCGCCATCAGTGCATGGGAGCTGTGGAGGCAGGAGCGGGGCTGCCAGCAGACAGGGGACCAGGGGCTGCTGTGGGAGGGGCCGGGCAGGGGTGCAGAGGATGGGCCGAGACCCACCCCTGTGCCCACCATAGCCTCAAGGCCCACAGTTCCTTTCAAGGTGCACGAATTCATGCCCTGGGCCCCTAGTTAGTAAATAAGGATCTGAAGAGATATAAACCAGCACCTCCATACATAGGGATTACTTTATTAACAAGGGAATGGGTATACATACTGAACAAGCCATCTGCTTTCAAAAAGTCATATGCAAATAGAGTAAAAAGATTCCTCCTCCTGTTCTTAGATGTGTGAGAATTTAGTGCCACTTTGGCTTATATGTCAACATAGGGGTGGACTGTACAGAGGCTCTAAATCAAGGCAGCCTCTTTGCCAACCTGTCCTGAGTATCATTCCTGTAACCAGGCCCCTGTCTGTCTGCTGTGACCAAGCTTCTCCGGTTCAGCAATGGGTCCCTGGCATGTTCTTTCCTGGGTCTCTTGCTAGGCCTCCAGGGGTCCCGGCCTGATTTCTTTCTTTTCCTCATCACCTTGAATCCCAATGTCACCATCATAATTTTTAGGCCATGAGGTTTTCTGACTGCTATAGGGTTATAATACAGGAAGCTTGGCAGGGGTCAGGGGCACTTGCGGTATATTTCAGTGAGTTTAAGTTCTGGAATATTTGAAAAGGGGAGGAAGAGGCACTGGTGTTTTCCAGGACATAGGGGAGCTCTCATCAACTGCTAAGAAGATTTCCCTGGTTGCTTCAATCAAGGTATGTGGTACAATGCGCATTCCTAGGTTCTATTCCCAGGAACCCTGAGATTCAGAAGTTTGGAGTGTAGTTCAGGAATCCAGGGCTTTTTCTCCCCATGACTTTCTCTCTTGGATGGAATTTTGACAAATGTTTCTCCATGTATTCATCGAACAACACCCAGGATAAATTACAAGTTTTATTTCATACAGACAATTATTGTTAAGAAAAATAATTGTCTTTTAAAAGTTTAGTATATCCCTGGCAATCTCATTTGCACCATTAATTCTTCCAGGAAGTTATTTCTGTAAAACACAGATGTAAAAGTTAACGTAGTCTGATCCAGACTAAATTACCACAAATTGCTCTAAGAATGGATGAAATGCAAGTTAATGAGGTTGCTGTGAATGCTTGTTTTTCCCCTAACTAATAGTCTATGGCAGTGAGTTATGACATATAGTCAAATATTGAACTGCTTTAGCTATTTCAGGAGATTAATTTAAAGGCTATCTTTATCCCTGCTAGGAGAGGGAGCACAGAGTTGATGGTCATCTAAGTAATCCTTGCCTTGACAGGCCAAAGTTTTGCAAAACAAAGTAAACATGAACTAGAACTGCCCAGATAAATGTTTCAGGGCATCTGTTAGCACATTTAGACAGTGTCTCTCTCCTTCACCAGGAATATCTGCTTCATGATTTTAGGCATCTGAACATCTAAATCGAAACAACAACAATAACAATAACAGCTACTATCAGTTAAGCCCTTTGTGTGTGCCAAGTACTTCCTCTTCATTATTTCACACTGACTTCCCAGCATCCTTACAGATCCTTTTATCAACCAGTTTACTGAGGAAGAAGGTGAGGCTCAGAGAGGTGAAGTTACTTGCCCTCAGTCCCACAGCTATAAAGTGGCACGGCTCGAGTCTGACACTAAAGCCCAGTGGACCATGGCTGTGTCTGTACCTGAGAAAGAATCTGCTCCACACAGCTCCTGGCCTCCCCAACCAGTGTTTCCTCTGTGTTGGGCTCACACTGGCTAGCTAACACCTGCCGTTTTAAAAGTTTATGTCCAATGAGGGGGCACAGAAAATAAGTGTCCAGATAATTTTCTTTAGGAAAAAGGAAAAACAAAAATCCCTTTTAAATTTCATTTTCGATCTATTTTTGCAAACACATTGTGGTCTGATGGCCACAGAACCCAGCTTTGCCTGGACCTGTGAGTGAACCCCAGCATTCCTTCCAGGCTCAGCATTAGGCTCTCCGTGTGGAAAATCCCTAGAGGACATCAAACTGAGGGTGGATTGGAGCAAAAAGAGGGAAAGATGGCCATGGCTAGCCATCGATTCCCTTTTGTGATCCACATGGAAAGAATAGTTTTAGAAATGAATTTGTTTAACTTATAAACTATCTGTCGTCCATAGAAGGAAGGCAAGGAAAATCAGCATCCATGTCCCGGTCGTTGCTTCAGACAGGGCATTGCATCTGCTGGTGCTCCAGGTTTCATGGGCTTTGCCCCTGATGTCCCTGTTCACAGACAAGGCCACCGAGGCCTGTAGGCAAAGTCACCCAAGAGGTGAGAGATGGGGAAAGATTCACGCCTCTGCATTTCCAGGTTGTGGGCTCACCTCCTTACACCAGGATAAAGAGATCACTTCATCCTGATAGGCATTTGGTGGAAGGCACTTCAAAGCAGGCGGTGCTCAGAGCTGGAGAAGAAAGGAAGGCGGGGGGCTGAACACAGAACAAGGCAGAGACCTGCAGAGCCCAGGAGAGCAGGGCAAAGTCTCCTAAGATCCTTCCGCTGAATGTCTTCTCCCTCCCCGGGGTGGGGCATCCCTCCCCGCAACCTGTCCCTGTTTTCAATGGTTCTGCCTCCTTGCACCCTGTTGTCATGTCTTGATTACTTATGGGAAATAACATCTGGAGCGATTGGCAGCTGTGTGAAGATAAGTGGTGGGAATAAGAAGTGGGGATGGTAGGAAATGGATCATCATGATGATTATTGTTTTTATTTAATTAGGTTTTGCTATTATAACAATAAATAATAATAATGAGAATGATAATAATGCAGATAAGCTAATGTTTAGTAAGTCAGGCTCTATGCCAAGCATTTAAAATATGCAATCTTATTTAACCCTTCACTGTTCCGAGCGGTATAATCACGAATGGACTTCACAGATGAGGATACTGTGGCAGGAAGCGGACAGCCCTTGACCAAGGTCACTGGGCAGGTGAGTGATGGTGCTGGGACCCAGATCCCAAAGTCTGGTTGCAGTGTCCAACTTCAGGGCCCGGATTCTTAACCTCCACGTGCCGGGTTGTCGTAGGTCTTACCTTTCTGAATCCTCACAGACACAAGCTGAGGGGGGCATTGCTCTCTTTTTACCGATGAGGAAACTGAGGCTCAGGAATGGTCCTCTGCTCAAGGAGAGGAGTAGAGCTGATGTTCAAAAACAAGACTCTAAGCCATTCTCCACGGTCCCCCAGGCCATTCTGTGGGCCCCATGCTGAGATAAGAATGGGACTGGGACCCTATTTCTCCTGTCTAGGGCTCTATGTCCAGGTAGGAGCTGGACAACTGCCAATCGCTCCAGACGTTATTTCCCAAAAGCAATCATTTAGCATCTTTCCCGTGAACCCTCAAGTGAGCAAGGGGACATCAAGTAGGACCTGGAGAGGGTCGTCTGAGTTAGGACGAGGTTCCCTTGACTTGCTACAATAAACGGGGGTAAGAGAAGGCAATGGGGCAGGTGGGGGGAGAATAACAAAGGGAGTGAGGCAGACGTAAAGAAAGGACATCAAGAGGAAAGAGAGAAACCTCCTAGAACAGCATAAGCACAATGAACAATTCAGGCGTCCGCCAGAACCCGGCCGCTCAGACGCCTCGACTTCCCTCCTCTCTTCCCCGATGGCTCACTTGGGAGCTCTGATTTCATATCTCCTTTTCCTTCTGGATGATGCACACTGACAAATACAGTATGTAAGATGCAGGGACTTGTGAAAGGAAAGTGTGGCGAGGGTTGTTTTCCACTTCCCAATAATAGCATTTCAGTTTGGTACCTACATAAACAATCTATTTCAGTGGCTCCCCTTGATGCCTCGAATGTTCCCTTCTGTTATTTCTGGCAGGTCCCAATCCTGTGATGTGGTTAGAGAGGATGATTACACTTACATAACAGCATCAAATTAATTTGCCACCGAGAACAACAGCGGCAGGAAATCATCGGAGTTCTCAGATGGCTCCCCCCACCCCCACCCGCCTGGAGTTTATTTAAGTGACATCAAGGGATTAGAGCGAAGTCGGTCAGTAGAGCACTGCTGGGAAAACAACCAAAACATGGACTCTGACCTTGTAAACGAAAGAGGAACAGAGCAAATAATGGAAAGTGCTGGTCCCAGGCCTGGCGCAAGGGCCATCAGATGAATCAGCCTCCCAAGCACATATTTCTGTCCGCGGGAGAAAGAAACAAGCTGTACCTTTCAGGGAAGATTATTTTCTCAGGCCACGTTCCACCAGGCAAGGACTGTCAGAACCAAAGACATTTGCGACGTTTGCTTTTTTTTTTTTTCTTTCTCCCCCTGTTCTTTTCTTTTTGGCTCCTTTTCAGAAGAAAAAATAATAAATTGACTTGAATTTTTTTGAACCCTGATTTTTAAAACCAGGCATAAGAAGCAGAGGCAAACAGTATCGCTTCCGCTTTTCTAAGCGTTCGGTTAATAATGGCTCACACAGCTCTAGCCTCTGATCTCACCAAAGGCCAGAGGTTTACCACAGAGGGCAGCGTGTATCGGCTTGGAAAAGGGGCTCCGGACCACCTAAGTGCCTGCTTGTCGTTTTCAGTTCTGACATTAACGTTGGACAGTCATTTACACTCTCCGAGCCATGGTTTTCTTACCCGTGAAAACAGATATTGCCTTCTTTCATCTCTATTACTGAGATGTTCACCCACCCGTTCCTTCCCATTCATCCATCCACTCAACAAATAATTACTGAACACCAATTCTGTTGCGGGGGCTATGATGGCCACTGGGAATACCTGCTGACATGGTCTCAGCCCTAGGAGCTCACATCCTAGTAGTGCAGAGTGACAATAAGGACAGCCACCGTGCAACAAACGCCTGTTTGGGCAGGTACTGGCCTTCCCACCCTTCACCCATCATTCTATTGAAATCTCACAACTGCCCTGCCTGAGTAGGTATCACTATCCGATCTATTTTACAAATGAGGACATGGAGCCTAGATACTTTTAAAAACTCTATGCCAAATTACATTAGGAAGCATCAACACTGGAATTCAAACCCAAGCTTTCTGAATTTAAAATGGTACTAGGTCCTTTGCTATTTTTTTGGAACCTGATAAGCTCTAAAGCATGCTGCAAATACAAGGAATTATTTTAAGTGTTTTGCACAGATGTTCTTCTACAGACAGAGATCATAACAATGAGGCACAATTTCTTGGTTGCCTTATTCCAGCAATTATAGCATTTGGTTCTTTTTAAAGCAAATTCATCCCCAGTATCTCATTTGATCCTTGTAACCGTGTTGTACATACATGGAGCAGGAGTTATTATTCCCATTGCACAGATGGGCAGATCCAAGTTACATAATTCGCCAGAACTGGACATAGAACAGCCTACAACTGGAACACAGTTCAGTGACTCCTCTCATTTCCCATCCCCATAACCTTGTCTCAATGGGTCTGCATGAGAGCAGGTTGATGTTTCCAGTTTTGGCTTCAGTAGATTTCTGGATGCCACCTATATGTGTCAGTCTTTTGAGTCTCCAAGCAATCCCTTGTTTAGGTAGAAATCCACATTTAAAATATGGCATAGGCTATTTTTACACTTGCACACCTTGGCAATCATTAGCTGCTTTTCCACCTTTTTGGATTCTGCAGCATTGTGCCATCATCTTTTATTAACATCATCATCATTCGCTAACATGGAGATTTCATTGTGCATTTCCTCACTTAGCTCTTCAGTAAGGCTGCTCTTAACATCAATGAGTGGGGTTCCCAAAGTTGGTACCACTCTAATGTGATCATTTAACCTTTTTTTTTTTCTTGTATGTAAGCAATAAAACATTGCCACGAAGAGATTCATGCTAACCCCAACGTTAGCATGGAATTCATCATAAAACTTGGCCCTGCTTGTCCACACCTCTCTTCTCTTAACTAATTCATAAAATGGCCACCAGAAAATTCTTTTTGCGACTTTTCCCTCTTGACTTAGTTCATTGTTAGTCCTTCTGCTTGAAATGCTTGGCACCTAACTTCTACAACCAACTCCCATTCTTCAAAGGCAACTCAACTTCTGTGTCTGTGAGGATACATTTTCACAGCACCTCTACCAGCACCGGCATCCCCCTCCTCTGAATTTCCAAAGCCCAAAGGTTGTCAGAGGTTTACTCAGCAGGTTCCTTACAGGAGATCCAGTCCTAATCCCTTTTTGTGTTGAGGAGAAGACTGGCATCCAATGGAGAGGTCACATGACTTTCTGGTTGATGCTGAAGCTGGAGTGAGTACCTTACTCTCCTGATTCTTGAGGTTAGTGTTACTTCTGTTAGACCCACTGCCTCTCCCCTAGGTCTGTGGACTGTATAGCTATGTGCCCTGCACGCGGACTAGAATGGATCTTTGCCTCACTACTCCATAAACTTGGCGAGTTTCAGAAGGCAAGGGCTGAGTCTTTTTCATCTCTGAACCCCACAGCATCTTTCACAAGCCCAAACACATAGTAGTTATTCAAGACATAGTTTGGGGATAAGGATTGTCCTTTGTGGATACTATATCCTTTATGGATACTGCCTGCGTCTTCATCTATGAAGCTGTTTGCTAACTCATCCCTTGTGGGTTTCCTTGCCTATTCCCCTCTTCTCCTCAGCACCTCTTTCACCCCTTCCACATCTCCACTGAGGACTTGCCCTTCTAATTCACCACTCATTCATTCATCCTCTCATTCACTTACTTAGCAACTATCTGTAAAGTGCCTATTATGTGTGCCAGGCACTGTCCTAGGTGTTGGAGATGCAACGATGAACACGATGAAGTCTCTGCCCTCCTGGAGCTTAGCATCCCTCAATGGCTCCACCTTTCCCTCCCAAGTAACAGCTCCCAACTCTTGGGAAACCCTGAGTTTCACAAAAAAGTTCCAAGAGTGTTCACACATGACAGGTGATAATGGCATATATTTTAATTGCTACTCAAGTAACTAAAGAAATATAATGACTGCTTACATGCATTTTCTATTCGAAAGAGAAGACTTTGGTATCAGGTACCTGGGCTCATGACTAGGTCACTCTCCACTACTGGGGGGTGGGGGTGCTGAAGGTCACCAGCCACTGTGGCAATTTGACTGTCGTGCAACTTAAAATGTTTATTTTTTGGAAGTTGTTTACCTGATTAAGTTGTCAAATCTTTACCCAGAATGGGCCTTTGGGTAAAGGCAGATAGAAGAATTCTGAAGTAAAAATTTGAAATGTTTTTGAAAAGCATACAAAGCATAGTAATTTTGCAGATATTCTTCCATTTCTTCTTTACCAGGTTTCAGAATTACATTTAACTGACTGATCTATCACATACCCCATTGAAATCTCTCCCTTATTTTGAAAAGCACTGTTGATAATAGTATATTTGGTGTTACTTATACCCAATTTGGTTTTTAATTATTTCTATAGACATGTTTATCATTAGTGGCCAGAAATCTTTTTTTTTAATTCACTATTTAGAAATAAAAGAAAAAAGAATAAAGGCAAACCAGATTTTTTTACCCCAAATTCGAGGTTTCATAACATTACTTAAGAGAGCAGATTTTATCTTTTTTTGTCTGTATTTGATGCTATGATACACAGTTAAATTTCAAGTCACTGTCTAATATTTATTTGGTTTCCAAACTAAGCATACTATTAGATGTAATTTTAAAGTATGTTTTATAAATGGTCATTTCTTACATAATTAAAGTAAATTAAATCATGTGCACCACTGTTAGATGGAACTCATTCAGAATTTATTATTATAATCCATGAGGATTAGTAAATATTGTATTCAATAAAATGTCTGCTAGTTACTGATCTAAAATGACACATATATTTTAAAACATTAAATCACTTCGTTTTGTATTGCATGCAGACTGATCAGATGATTTAAAAAAATTCCAAATAATATATAGTAGTAAGAAATGAGTTCATGAGTTTAAAAACAGTGGGGGAATGCTGTTCTAAACTGTGTATCTGTCTCTGCTCTTACCATCCATTCTCCTTCTCAGCAGCACGTATCATCCTTTCTGTCTCCTGAACAGTCAATCTTTCCCTTTTCACTTTCTCCTTTTCCTTAGTCATCAAGTCTCCCTATTCTAAACAGCTCGCCAGCCAACTCTAAGCAGCATCAGGAAACCTCCTGTGCAGCCCCCTCAAGCTGCCACCTTACACGGACAAACTTTAGGCAAGAACATTTTCCTGCCATCTCCTCTGCCCCAGGGCCTTTGCACTAGCTGCTTCGTCTGTCTAGAATGCGCTTCACCTAGTTTTCTGCATAGCCGGCTGAGTCTTGTCACTCAGGTACCAGCTCTTCCGAGAGCTGACCAGTTTTGCTAAAGTGCCCTTCTAATTCCTCTTCACCACTGCACTCTCTTCTGGTTCTGAGGATTTATTACCACCCAATGCTTTTCTTGTTTAGTTTGGAGGAATTTCAAAAGAGAGCGTATTCTCTGCTCCCTGGATGTGACTCCAGCATGTAAAATAGTGCCTGGCCCAGAGAAACTGCATGGCATTTACTCATTGAATAAATGAACAAATGAATACATTATTATCTGGTTCAGTTTCCTTTGCTGTTTTTTTCTTCACTACTTAAATGCTTGCTCTGTGTAGGAGTCTTCCTTCCAACCTATTCTGTTCTCCCCTTTCACACTTTCCCTGGGTCATCATAGCCACCCTCAGAACTCACCCCTCGGTAGAGAGATGACAAACGCAGAGCATGGTAGTGCCCTGGGCAGACATTACTTGTGGATTTCAGCTCTCTTTTCAAAACAGTCTAGACCTAGTATATGCTGCACTCCAAGCAGGCTCTGCCAACTGATAGAGTCAGCACTCCAGATGAGAGCTGTTTCTCTGACCTACATGCCAATGACTCCCCAAGTCTCTATTTGCAGCACTGAAGTGTTCAGACCCCCTCATCAAACCATCCTAGACACTTCCATATGTTCACCACTATGTTCAGCACGGTGCCCGGGGCATGGCGAATGCTCAATAAAGGCTTTGTGCAATGATAAGCGCGTATTCAGTGACATTATCCACTCAGATAGTCTCTACCAGCTTGCCAGGTACAGAAGCAAGACTCCCTATTTGTCCTTCTCCTCTTTCAGAGCTGCAGCGGCAATGTGCCAGGTCTGGAGCACAGTACCCATTTGTAACAAGTTACACATTTTGGCCAACAGTCCCACAATTTCACCCTTGAGTTCCTTCAAAACTCTTGGGTGGATGCCATCAGTCCCAGTGATTTATTTACACCTAGAGTACCATTCCAGGACATCCTGTCCATTCACCACAGCTTCAGACTTTTCTGTTTTCAGATACAATTGGGCAGTGGGGATTTTCCATTCCGTTTCTTTAGTAACAGCAAGTGCAAAGAATTTGCCATGACTCTCGTCACTATTTTGCGCTCAACTCTAAAGTGGTGATGGGCACGTGGGTCCAACGGATCCAGTTGACTCCCTCATTTTCTTACTGCCATTGCTGCATAATAAGAGAATGTTTCTGACTGGCCTGCGAGTTCCCTGCAAAGCCATCCTCAAATGATCTTCTGTAGCACTATGCCAACGAACTTGATAAAATTCAGGCTGGTAACTCAAATGAGTGAAAGGACTTTCACAGCCACCACTCATTTAATCGTCACAAAAACCCTGGAAGATTGATAAGAGAGGCTAGACAGATGATCATTTCACAGACAAAGAAACCGAGGTTCTGAGAGGTCAAGAGATTTGAATGTCCCGTTGCAAGCTGGTAGCTGAGCTGAGCTGGAACCTTTCTTGTCTGCTTTTGTCCCTTCCCTCCTACACCTTGATTCAGTTGAATTGCATCAACCTATCCTAATCCAATCAAATGCTCAGTGAACAGTCATTAGGACAACTGGAAAGAACTAACTGACGTCAAAACGTTTGATTCAGCGGACACATGTTGCTATGGCCTCATGTAACAAAAATGTGCTCTGCTAGGAGATATTCCCCACGGAGGGCCCGAGAGAACACGCCGAGAGGCCTGGCCCGCAGAGGCCAGCCTAGACGGGGTTCCAGGGTGAACACCACAGCGCACGTACAGATACACAGGGCGCTGTGCACAGAAGTTCTCGCTGCTGGGTTTTACCTTCAGAGGAACTGAATTCTCATTACAGGACCCTCAGCTCGCGTCCAGGCCGAGGTGAGTGCTGGGGCCACCTCTGGCAATGAATTCATCACCAAGGAGAGGGGAGGGGGGCAGCTTGGAGTGGGTAGCAACCACAATTCCCACAAGGGAATAGTGAGGAAGCTCCGTCTCGGGAAGGATTAAATGCTGGCATGTCATGTTTAGGATCACATTTTGTGTGCAACCGCAGCTTCAGACCTGAGAGACCGGCCAGCGCGCATTTGCCCGTAAACACAGAGGAATCTGCCTCTGATATAACCTGACATGGTCCCTGATCTCTGATTAACCACTTCAGGGCAGGCCGCAAAGAAGCGTATGCCAGGCTGTGCCCTCCGGACCCCAGCGGCTGCCACTCTCTTCCTTCCTCCCACCTGGTCTTCCCAAATAGTACCTGCCTATTAAGCCAGTATGGCTAAAGAGAAAGGACTGTTTCCCCACCTTAGATACAGAGGTAAGAGGTGAAATTATCACCTGATACCTTATTTCTCCCCATCCAAATACCAAATAAATTGTTATTTTTACTTTAATCTCTTTGGGACAGAAATCAGTCTGATAGTATTTTGGATTTGCTAAGTCACTCAATAACTCAGTCTCTAAAATGTTTTCATGTATAACCTTGGGCTGTTTTTTTTTTCTTTTTTTTTTTAATAGTTTTACATTTGAAGCCTGAAAACAAATGCTTGTGTGTGTGTGTGTGTGTGTGTGTGTGTGTGTGTGTGTGTTTAAACTGTTTCAATTTGTTTCATTACAAGTTCTCTGTGACCTTTAAAAATACTTTTTTTCTAATGTTTCCACTGGAAGAGTCCACCCGTCTTCTAACAAATGCTGATTGAACGCGGGCGTTAAAATACATTTCAAACTTGATTGGGGTGGGGGAGCTGTGGAGGGGCTGGACGTGGGCAGAACATCCTCTGGGCACCCCCTTAACCTGTCTCCTACCATAAGAGCATGCACTAATGAAGGGAGCATTTGTGCGGGACTGAAAAAGGATTCTGAGGGGGTCTGTTAATTCATTTGTAACAATTCATTAGCTGACACTTCCAGCTGTGAATTTAGCTGGTCAGTCCCAGGCCAGCCCACCATTCTGTGTAGAGAGGGTGGTGCTGTTTTTGCGCGAGGCCTTCCCAAGGATGGATTAAAGCCCTCTCCCCCGGAGTCACCCTTCCTTGAGGGAGCTTGTTAATAAAGAGCTCTTCGGAGCCTTGCCTTTGTACAGGCACTCTATGAATATTTATAGAATATTCCATCTGTAAACAGCATTTAAATATAAACAGAGCATCCCAAGCAAGAGGAAGGCCATTTCCCCTGACCACGGAGCAGTGCTGTGACACGCTGGGTTTAGCCCAGAATGGCTAAAAACAGCACAGAAGGAAAAATCACTGGCTGAACAAACCAGGGGGCAGCACACGTTGTGGGCTGGTTGGGTTTGGGAGCTCTCTGTTAACCGAGTCTTCTGAGCAATTGAATGATATGTGCATATCTACCACACAAGTACACGCAGGCACCGGATATTTATAATGATTGAAATTGGTCACATTGAAATAGCTGCTTTTGTAGAGAGAAAGTGGTCAAATATCAGAATGTTCATATTGATTCAAGCGAAGCAATGCTGCCCAAGTTTCTGGCCCTTCCCCTTCTGGGCCAGGGAGGGGTGTGGGCTCCAGCTAGCAAGCTGAGCAAGAAAGGCCGGAGGGGGAGGAGCTGAATGGAGAGCTTCTCAGAGAGCAATTTCTGCAGATTCCCAGGGCAGCATCATCTCCTGGCAGGCTGGGGGATGGAGACTGTGGGGGTGGCAGGCAGCCTGCACCAAAGGCGCTTCCCACTCGCCAGCCGTGGCTGCGTGCTCTTGATTGCAAACCTCTGCTAATCGTCATAGGTGTGTTACCAATTTTCAAAGGGATTAGTATACCATAAAGTACACTCAACAAGAAAACCACCCAGAACGCAATGAATCATTCTTTGATGATTCAAAAGGCATTTGGGATCCTGTAGTGCCTTAGGGTCAGCATTACAAACATCAATTATTTTTATGGTGAATGTGTGGAAGAGCCAGTTCACCAAAAGTGCTGCTTAAGAAAGTCCTGAGCAGCCCTCTCTTACAATATTTTAAAAAGATAAGGCTCTAGGCCCTGGCCGGGTAGCTCAGTTGGTTGAACGTTGTGGTCGGATATGCCAAGGTTGCGGGTTTGATTCCTGGTCAAGGCACATACAAGAATCAGCCAATGAATGCATAAGTAAGTGCAACAACAATTCGATGTCTTTCTCTCTCTTTTTCTCTTCTTCTCTCCCAAAAAAAGTCAATTTTAAAAAAAGGGAGATAATGTTCTATCTCAGGCCTTCTCCTCTTTCAAACTCTTGCCCAGAATACTGCTTCCATTCTCTGGAAAAATGGCTCATTAATCAGCTTGGAGAAATACCTATTTTATAATATGCTTGAGTACATAAAACTAAAATTCCCTCATTTTCCTACCAACCATTTTTTGGGTACACTTTTATTCTTCTCCTTTAACCATTTATATACGTCTCTCCTTAATTCAAATCATTATATAAGAAGTTTGGTCTGACAAAGTTGACAAAATCATTATTTTTTTAAAAACAAAGCCAGGTAGCACACTAGTGCTCTGTTTCATTTCAAATGCTCCTAAAAATCGGGAGGAAGTGACTCTACTGCACTGGAGCCATCACAGGTTGAGTTTCTCACCCCCCACCCCCCCAAGGCAAACCGCAGTAATTGGTAACGAAGAAAAAACTTTTAGTCCTTGCAAGTCAAGTTCTTGGCACTTTGAAAACAAATTAATCTAAAACATCTACAAGAATTTTATCTTTAACAACCCAGGTTTCTAAAACCTAAGGGGAGAAGAAGTACACAAAGAGCTTTGCCAGCTAAGTCTTTGAAGAACAGGATTCTAGCAGAAACAAAACGTCAAAAATGAGACACAATTGGCTTTTATGAATCTTTATTTTCCATGGCAATTCCTCCTTTGGCCTTCAACAAGGAATGGAGTTCCTAGATGAGTCTCGTCAGATTTTCCAAAGAGCTAAACTAAACAAGGGGACCCCAGGCACACTAAAGTCTCCTGGAGGAGCTCTGGTCTGGATTTACTAAAAAATTCCAGGTCTTCTTAAATTTTAAGGGTCGTAAACCCAATGCAGCCAGACATGGAGGTCATAGTATCAGGTTTGAATGATTTGACAGATGTGTTGTCTTTTTATCAAGTGACAAGCTTAGATCTTGCCCAATCGGTGGAGAAAGATCACGAAGAATTCAGAGAAAGGAGACCATGTTACTGCACCCGTGGATGATTGTGTGTCTTTTAGGAAATGTGTAAAACACACACACACACACACACACACACACACACACACACAAACACAATGAAGGAGTGTCTCCAGGTTGCTAGCACACATGTATTCCCACTACTACAAATTGGTGAGCCTACACATGATCTTAACAATTGTCACTTTGCTTGAAGTGACTGTGACTTTGTAGCTATAGAGGGTGAGGCAAAAGTAGGTTTACAGTTGTGAGTAAGCAAAACAGGGTTTATTCCTGTATTATGATTTATTTTTTAATTATTGTCTTATTTTCCATGTGAACAACTGTAAACCTACTTTTGCCCCATTGTGTATTTTGTAACATCTGCAAGTTCAATGCCATCTGACTGCTCTCCTATAATGATGTCTCTAAGAAGGACACTGCTGGTATTTTGGAAACTGTTACTGCTTCTCCTCTTTCTCTATTAGACATGGTTTAATGCAGCGGTTCTGAACCTGTGGGTGGCGACCCCTTTGGCGGTGGAACGACCCTTTCACAGGGGTCGCCTAAGACCATCCTGCATATCAGATATTTACATTACGATTCATAACAGTAGCAACATTACAGTTATGATGTAGCAACGAAAATAATTTTATGGTTGGGTCACAACATGAGGAACTGTATTTAAAGGGCCAGAAGGTTGAGAACCACTGGTCTAATGGGTTTAGAAAATGATATTCAAGAAGCTGCTTTGCCAATTGGAACTTCTGCCACCTGATTCTTAAAAGACACAAGCATGCCTACTTGTGGGCTCAGACATGCAAGTTGTTTTCGGTGCTGAAAGTCTCTTACCCTTCATAGAGACTCATCTTCATAAGAGGTAAATGTTTTAGTGAAAAAACAACTTGGGGGAAAAAGGGCATTTAATTCCCAATGGAAGTTTTGTTCATTTCCGAAAGGCACAAAATTTAACTAACCTACCGAAGCAAAGGCAGGCTGCAGATGTTGAAAACTGAGTTAAGAGACTTGCACAGATATTTCCCCCAAATTTTCTCCACAGTGTGGTAAAAGCTGTCTGGGCAGCTACAGGGGAAAGACAGAATCATGCTGCTGGGGGAAGGACTTACTCTCAAACCATTTTTGACAGTGAGAGCTAAACAAATATGACTTAGATCAGCGGCTTTCAACCGGTGTGCTGTTGAAAGAATTTTTAAAGCATGCAATACCTGACTATTTAGTCAGGGGCACTGACCTCTTTTCCATTAGATTGTCAAATAAAAAAAATAACAGCAGCCAACACAACAATAGCCGTTTGGCATGAATGAATCAAAATTATACCTATATTTTTTTTATCAGATGGGAAAAATATGTATTTTTTGGTGTGCCACAGAACTTTAGCAGTTAGTGTATGTGTGCTGTGAGATGAAAAACGTTGGCCATCGCTGACCCAGATGTTTCCACTGCCCCGGGTGACCTGGTCCTTTGGCAAATTGAAGTCCAGGGTCTCCTACCAGGGAAAGTATTTCATGTTAAGGATGAGACTCTCTCGGCATCAAATTCCTCCTTCTCCTTCACTTCCTTTTAAAAAGTTTCCCTTTCAAAATTTAGGAGGTGACACAGTCTGTTAAACTCTCAACAAGTCCTAAGACAGAGGAGAGACAAGATAGGCTGCCTCCAGCTCTCCAAGAGAGCCCCGCTGTTCACCAGCCCCAACTGCCACCGACCGCAGGGGTCCCCGTGGGGACCCACTCAGCGTGATCACAGCCTTGCCTCAGGAAGCGCGTGTGGGAAAATGTGCCAGGCGGTTGCTCCCTGATTCTACCGCTCAGTTTCAGAGATGTTTCCGTGAACTATGCCGACCTGCCCATTCAGGAGCCCCTCGAGCTCCTGCCGGACCTGCCCCTCCAAAGCCAGATCCTCCACGTGTGCGCGTCCCACCTCTGGAGGCGTCCTGCTTCCTGCCTTGGCACGGGTGCCAATCACCGCTCTCCCCCCGGCACCCCCTCCCCAAAGGCTCTCCGAGGCTGCTCCCTGTGTGATTGGCATCTCATTAATGAAGAAGGGCTGTGTCTCTCTCATTACAGTTACAGTGAGTGAGAGTACCTCAGAACTAATTTACTCGCTCTCACTAGGGAAGACGTGCTCCTCCATCAAGAAGTTCACTCTCCTGCTGCCTGTGGCAATAAAAGAACCCGTTTTGTTCTAACATTAATAAGGTGAGAGAATAGAGAATTTCCAAAAGACATTAAGAAAGGCAAGAGGGTAGGTGCTGGCCCGTGGAAGTTTCCCTAAAGTGGGCCTGCTGCTGGGGTTCGGAGAGGGATTCAGCAACATATGGAGGACGCCAAAAAGCTAGGCAGGCGGAGAGTCTGGGGGATGAGGCAGGAGATGTGGGTTCTAGTCCTGGGTCCTACGTCCCTGAGTGACCTTGGGCCAGTCTTTGATTTGATTTTCTGGCCCTGAGTTTTAGCATCAGTACAATAAAGGGATTGAATAAAATGCTCTCTAAGGGTTTTCCCAGCTCTAAAATTTTAATATTCTATAAATGGGACTCAGGACTATTTAAGACTCCCCCCCAACCCCCCTGTTTGGAGTGAGTTTTTATCTCTGGCAACAAATTAGAAATTCCTTCAGAATTAAAGAGCATGGAATGGAAATCATTTGGCTTCTCTGGCTGAAAAGGTCAACGAGATTCAGAAATGTACTCCAAGCCTGCGCCGTCTGTGTGGAAACCTAATTAGAGATCATCCTTCATTGGCTAAAAGGGATCAAACTTATCCAAGCTTTCATCTGGATATGTATTTTTAAAAAATAACTCTGAGTTACTAATTCATTTCTCTTTCTCCTTACAGGAAATTCCACTCATTGATAAAGTTCTGCCTGCTCACATGAAATGCCCTCCTTCCCGTCCACATCACTTTCTGATCATGACTCTTTATCATGTTGTGTTAAAATACTGTCACTTAAGAAGCCATAGCAAGGGCGTCTTTAAAAAGGTGTTCATTGCCGAAACCGGTTTGGCTCAGTGGATAGAGCGTCAGCCTGAGGACTGAAAGGTCCCAGGTTCGATTCCGGTCAAGGGCATGTACCTGGGTTGCGGGCATATCTCCAGTGGGAGATGTGCAGGAGGCAGCTGATCGATGTTTCTCTCTCATCGATGTTTCTAACTCTCTATCTCTCTCCCTTCCTCTCTGTAAAAAATCAATAAAATATATTAAAAAAAAAATAAAAAGGTGTTCATCACGTAGCTGGAGATGGCTCCCGTGCCCGGACTCCAAAGTGGGCCCTCAGTAACAGGCCAGTCTAGAGACCATCACCACAAAAGATAGTGTCCCATATCACTGTGATTCCCTGTGAGTGGGAATGTCGGAGCCACTTTTCAATATGGACCACAAAGCAGTGGGAGTCAGAAATGCCTGTGTTAGGGGGAGGGGGCGCGTTTTGTTGGGAAGAACCTAGAATCCACAGCACATTGCTAACTCATCTCTCAGCCTGTGAAACGGGAGACCTTTGGCCCAAGCACTCGGTCTGGTTTCCAACCTTTTATATCCATAGGCCGGACTAGTACTCCCAGCAACCACAACCCCCCACCAAACCAAATAAAAGTAAGTCCCTGTGTGCCCGCTGAGTTGGCCCAGGAGTCCATGCGATCGACTCAGACTCATGGTCTTCCTGTCATTCTCACACCTACCATACTTCTACCTGTTCCTAAGTATCGCCTTAGGGTACTGACAGCCTTTTCTCCTACTCACAGTTTTTGAATGAAATTAAAACTAATCCTCTCTGGCTTGGGTAGGTCTTGTGTAATACTCCCACACCCCACCATCAAGGCCTTGCAGAGTGGTGTCAGAAGAGATAGCCAAGCCACCACACCTCTGTCATGATGCAGATGAGGATAATACGTTTTGCCTTCTCTGTGGCAGCTTTGAAAACCTGAGTCACAGAACCTCCCTATGCAAATCCCCACATTCTCCTTCTCACGGACAGGACATTGGCATCTTCTTTTAAAAACGAGCAGAGAAAAATGAACAAGACAGGTGTGCTCCTGAGAATAAAATTGAAGATCTTCAGATCTCCATCCACAATTTCACCAGCGAATGCAGCCAGCTTCATTTTTACCTGTACCATGGCGGCATAAACCCTCTAATACTGCTATTTTACTCTCTTTGCTAGAATGAAAAATAAGAAAATAGGAGAATCAAAGGGAGGAAGGCAAGAGACAGGGGATGAATTTTCAGGTCATCCCTTTCTTCTTATAGGAAGGAATTTGCCTGTAGTGTCTGTAATTTAGAAGGTTTAAATGAATGGCTTCTAAATTATTTTATTACTCATCGAAAGCGCTAAACATCCCTCTCTAAACCATTATGAAATTATCTGGGCAGGAGTCAAATGGTCCAAACATTTGACGCTTTTTACTGGACTGTTGTTCAAAATAGTCCTGCTCTGTGACTAAAACGCCCTTCCTTCTCATTTCCACGGGGCTGCATGTGAGCCCGTGCATTTGATTATTGACTTGAGATGGTCAAAAGGCATCTTAGCTCTGTAATTTGCTCTTTTGCAGACTTCCGACTTCATAGGTGATTCCAAAATTAGTAAAAAAATAAAATAAAAAAGAATTAAGGGAAAAAAAAGGCATCAGCAGAATATACAAACTGGATATTCAACAAGCAGAAGTGTTTGAAATGCCTCGGGCTCGTTTCAAAGAGTTTCCTGCTGTCAAGCCCAAACACCCAGACAGGTAGACTGCTGTGAGATATGTAGGCGATGCCTGCTGCCCGCTTTTCAGATGGCGAGCAGGCATTGAAAGCATCAAAGTTCCCTGGATAGATGTGTGTACATGAATCCCAGCCTCTGTGATCTCCGCACTCGCCTATTGTAACTTGCTGTTTAATAGATTGCCAAAGTTTGCCCTTCACAGGCTGCACATTTCTCCCCCCAGGATCTGCTCCTCTCCCAGGAGCTTCTTGCTGGGGCCGAGTTTTAAAAGTTTTCATTCCTGGGCTTCTGCGATGGTGCTGGGTCACTCTTTGAATTCTGCACTTTTGAACACCTCGCTAGTTGGCTGGCTTGTCCTCACTCCTGGTGCCAACGTCTGTATGCGGCCCTAGTCTGTGCCCTCCAACTACGTACGAAGCATCTGCCAAGAGCCAGCTCTGATACACATTGCTAGCAACCACAGCCCAGGCCCTGTCAGTGCCTGAATTGTGTGTGTATGTGGGGGGGAGGGGAAGGGAGAGGAGGTGGAGATCAGAGGCCATAAACCGGCAGCCCACTGGCATGTATGGCCCAGAGACAGGTACTGTTTTGCCTGAATTGTGTTTTTTTGTTGTTGTTAATCTTCACCCCAAGATATTTTTCCATTGATTTTTAGGGAGAGTGGAAGAGACAGGAAAAGACAGAGAGAAATATCGATGTGAGAGAAACAAATCTATTGGTTACTTCCCCCTGCCTGGGCCTGGGCAGGGGAGGAGCCTGCAACCAAGGAATGTGCCCTAGACCGGAGTCGAACCTGGTCCACAGGTCGACACTATTCGCTGAGCCAAATGGGCTAGGGCTGCACTGTGTTTTGAATTCAAATTGATAGTCAACACAGAAAAGTAGGGAAATTTTACTTAGAAATTTGTACTTCCTGCTTTTCCTGGAAAATTGGAAGATGTGATTGTGCAGGGCTTCCTAGCTTGGGTCCCTGTTTCAGGTGCATAGGTTCTTTCTCAACGGAGGTAAGCGGCAGATAACAGTAAACTCTCCTGATGTCTTTCTGTTACCTGCGGGGCCACTGGCTTTTTGAGTTTGTGGTCCAAGATAAGGGTACACACAAAGGCAACTAATGATAACTGGCATCTGTGGGGGCCACCAACAGGGACTTTAGATATGTCATCTCATTTGATCGTCCCAACCCATTGACAAGGCCGGGACTCTTTCCTTTATACATGAAAGGACGGAGGCTCTCTGCTCAGGGATCTTGTATAATTTCACACGGCTTCACGAATGGAAGGCTTGGGTGTTGGAACTGGAGCTGGTGGCTCAGAAGCCTCCCTCTTTCCAATGCAAGACAGTCCCTGGGAAGGGTGCAGGAGGTGCTCCTGGTCCCCACACTCTCCACTTCCACTCGCATTCAGCTCTGCTCCAGCCCAGCCGCACTCAACCTGTCACTGTGCCCTAGATATTCTAGATCATTTTGTCACTTCTTGCCTTTGCATGTTCTTTCCCCTCTGCCTTGAATGCTCTTTCCTCAACTTCTTTCTACACCTGGGAATGCCTCTGCAAAACCCAGTTTAACTGTCTACTCCTTTGTGACAATTTTCATGAACCCCGAAGTCCATTCTGACCTTGGAGCATCTGGAGCCTCCGTTCTTACTCAAGTACTCCATGGTAGAAGGTCCACCCATGACTCCTCTCATCCGACTGTCAGTTCTTTAAAGGGCAAAACCATATCTCCTTCATCACTGTATCCCCATGCCTAGCACATGTGTCAGACATGCAGTAAGTATTCAACACAGGGTGGCCTACAGGGTGGAGGGACCTGAACCATGTACTTTTCAAGGTCTCCATGAGGAAGTAAAATTAATTTGGAAGGGTCAACAGTAAATTCCATCCACATTTTGTTTGTTTTCTCACACTCCATCACTGCCCCCACACCTATCCTCCACTTTCTCTACTTAACAAGACTTTGCCACTCAGCCCTCTGGTGCCAGATGGTTGAACACGCTCACTACTAAATCCATCGAGTGGGTCAGATCTGAGACACATCCTGGGCACAGCGTTGGCAAGGAGGAACTGGCACATGTGCACAGCGGGGTCATGACGTGCTGTAAAGTCAATCAGGAAATGACCAGCCCCTCCAAGAGCCTGGGACATACTTGAAAGGATGGCGGGCTTGCCCAGGTGTGAGCCGAGGCCTGGCTGAACACCTCTTGCCCATGTGGAGACGGGGAAACTCTACCCAAGTACACACTGATTTCCCTCCAAATCACTGGCCAGGCCTCACCTCAACTTCCTGTTTTCATTTTCTACCCCCATATTATTTTTGAGAGCGCAAAATAATTGCCTCTACAGCGAACCACTAAAGGCCTCATTTGAAAAAGAAATTAATATGGACTAGCATTGGCCAGGGATAAGCTACCCGGAGGCCCAGACTCAAGCTCCATTTCACACTCGCATCGTCAGGCAGTGGTAAGATTAAGAGCAGGAGCACTGACAGACGAAGGTGGAGGGCTGGCCTGAGAAAGTGGATTTTCATTCTTTCTAGTGAACTTGTCACAGGCAGACAATGAGAAGGGGCTGGCCAGGCGGGAGGGGGAGTTGACTTTGGCAATGAATTATCAGAGGTGAGAAATGTGTCCTCTCAGAGAAGGATTATTTCATGAGAGGACGCAGAGTAGAGGCTACAGCACATTTGGGGCAGGGGCGGGGGGCTCATCGGCAGGTGTCCATTTCGTGGCCAGCAAAAGTTCGGTCCACATCATAATCAGGCAGCTGACCCCTGCTCTCATTCGCTGGGTGGTGGAGATTACATTTTGTGAATTCTTTTCCCTGGTGTGAAAGGAGAGGAGAGGCAGGCTGCCCTGTTCCTCTTCACTGTTAGCACCAGGAAGGAAAGTGCAAAGAGAAATTAACTCCTATGACCAATATTTGTTAAGGAAAATATGCTTTAATTGAGTTAGAATGAAAGTCAATGTGCAAACTGCTACTTAAGATAAGTGTCTTGATAAGCCGCTTGCAGGCACAATAGGAAGCAGAAAACTTGTTAACTATTTTTGTCTCTTCTTTATTCCCCAGGGTCAGGTGCTCTGAGGGTGGGAATGGGGGAGGGAGGATCCGGACTAGTAATATTTTGATGAAGTTGCAAAAAGGAAAGAAAAAAAAATCCATTCGGTTGAACACGGTGAGTGAATACCTGAATCTATAAATGAAGATAATTAAGGAGCAGCTCTACAAATCTGGTTAAGTTTCAGGGGATAATCTCAGATGAGCCAAGTAAGCAGCCCTTGAATGTTTTGGTCACCAGGTAAGAAAAGTGGACTCCTTCCTGCTGGTCTTGTCGGGAATCAGATCTTGATGTCACAAAACCTAACTGCTAAGGGCTTGCTCTCTGAAGTCCAAGGTCCACGTAGAATCACTTTGAAAACACAGCATGAGCAGTTTATATAAAACCCAACCAGACGGCCTCCAGGCTCCCGGCCCTTCTCTGATGGGGCTGGGCGTTTCTTCTTCTCTAATAATTAACCACCCAGCATCTTCCTCCACTCTCTCCCAGACCTGTTTCCTGCCCCGTGCATTTTTCTCGCTCCTTTCATTTTTCCCGTGGATGCTGACTCCCTAGTTCCCCCTCTGCTAAATTATGCTCTATTATTTCCACAGCCTGAAGAACCCACAGCTGAAGCATTCTTGCTAACCTTATTTTGTATTCCTAGCATGTGCTGTAACCTGTTTTGAGTTTTATTTGCAGCCAAGATGCTGACACAGCTCCAATTTTGTTTTCCTGTTTTGATTGGGTAGGAGTGTTCATTACTGTGAATACCAGGGTAGGGAAGAAAAGTCATTTTAAAAGGCACAATTTACACCTTCGTTAAAGGGCCTTTTGTTTCTGAAGGCTGCCCATTTAAATTCTGAAAACTACAAATGTTAAAAAAAAATACGTTTTCTTGGAGGAAAAAAGATTTTTAATGAAAATTGTCATGGCCCAGCATTATTTTCTTACTATGCTTTTTATGGCATGCCAGCTATGTCTGATCTCCCTCTGTGTCCAGCACACACAGGCAGGGGCAGAGAGCCTAGGAGTCGGGGATCTGTAAGCAATATTTTCAAAGCCCACTCCAGCTCTACACGAATCAGCCTTTCTAGGGGCAGCTGCTTTCTGGGTGACATTGTTCAGAGTTCATGTTAAGCTCATGTCTTACAACCATCTTATTTGTGCATCTCAGGTACACGGAACCCCTTACATGGGGCGTGAGAGTTCCACTGAGCTTCCCCGTAAAGAAAAGCTCACGATGAGTGAGGCTTCACTATTTATTTCTCAGACTTCTTTTTGGAGGAGATTTCTTTTCACAGTTACATTTAAATTTCAGATAAACAATGAATACATTTTTTTGGGGGGGGGGGGAGTATAAGTAAGTCCCCTGCAATATTTGGGAATACTTATATAAAAAATCACTCTTTGTTTACCTGACAATCAAGTTTAACTAGGTGTTTTTCTGCTTTTCTTTTTCTTTGTTGTTCTTTTCTTTTCTTTTTTTTTTAAACAAAATCTGGCAATGCTACCTGCAGAATAAGAGCACAGGCTTTCTGGTCTTCTATACACTGACTCCGACCCTTTTCTTTCTGCCTTCTTTTTTACTATATCTCAGACCTCTTCCCTTCTCCAATCCCATGCGCCACTTAGTCTCTGAGTTTGTGTTATTCTCCCGTCTTGAATGCCTCCTTCCCTTCTCTCTCCCTGGATTACTCAAACATGCCTCCTCCAGGAAGCCTTCCCTGAACACCTAGCCAAAAGTAATCTCTTGCTTCATTTAGACCAGAGAGCTCTTTTTGTCAGGGTCTTACCTTGGTGCCTCTTACATGCCACCAAGGAGCTTTGGTTATTGTTTTACTAGTATATTGTATTCCCCTCAGGAAAGCACATGTTCTTACAAGGAAGTGGCCATCCTCCCAGCTCCTTGCGTGTGCCACATAGTCCAGCACTCAAGCCAGCACTAGGCCTTTCACATAGTTGGTGCTCACGGGTTACCTACTGTTTTAAAATATAACTGCTGACTATCTCTTGTGAAGTTTCGAATTTTTCTTACTTATTGTTCTGTATTGAGGGAAGGCTCAGTGCCTGCTCCACAATATGAAGTAATAGGCACATGGAGCAGCGTATACACATGCTGTCTGTCATACTTCAGGGCTCCTGCCAGCATCAAATCTTCAAATTTTGGTTGATAAGGTGGGAGTTAAAAATGACACAACTGGAGACCAAACCAGCTGGAGAGCAGGTGGCAGGATTCCCTGGCTGAGCTAGGGAGGGTACTAAGGCACCATCACTGGGATTTATACTTATAAACGACATCACAGGATTATCTGGATTTAGAAATACGCAGCAGAGGGAATTCTAGGAAGAAATCACACAGCAATGATACTGGCTTCAATTTTCTTTGAAAACAGTTTACATTTTTTTCATTTTTATATTTTGCTTTTCCTGTGCTCACTTTGGTCCCCACACCTTGTGTGAGCAAGTCCTCGATCATGTCATGAACCTGGGCTTTCAGAACAGGCTTATGGGGCAGGAAGTGTTCCATCCAGCCCATTAGGAGCTTGCTTTTCCTTTTGCTCTGCTGCACTGCAGTGGAGACAGCCTGGCTTTCATTTACCTGGGAGCCTTAGCAGCGGGCGAGCCCTGCACAGTGCCGTGCCAGCCAGGATGGCCCGGCTCCCTTGCAAAACCACCCTTTGCTGCTGAGGTGCCGGCCATCTGTGCACTGCGGATCCTCCACCTCACACCCACGTCCAGGCTCAATTAGTGGAATCCAGTCTTACATCCAGACCACAGCAGCACATTAAAATGTCTCCGATTAAGCCCTGGATTAGCTTGTGCCCTGACTTTATCTTAATTGCCGATTAAGATTAATCCCTCTGGGGAGTTTTCCAGCGCTGCTTTATTACCAGGGGGTGAATCATTACATTTTTTGGGTTGCAAGTTCCTTTTAGCTTCCTTTGACTAAAATGGGAGCCCTGGACTCTCCTGGCCTCTGAGGAAGAGACTCTTTCATTGCTTTCTGGAAATCTCCCTTGACAGCTCATTTGCATGTAACATTTCAGAGTGGGATGGTGAAGCCTTGATCCAGCTTGACAAGTCTGTGGAAGCTGGAGAACAGGGAGCCACAGGCGTCTGTGTGGGCTCTTCCCTTTAGATAGTGATGGTGAACTTAGACCTGAAGAATGATATTCTTTTCTTAAAAAATGTCTTTATTGACTTTTTTTTTTGAGAGAGAGAGGAAGGGAGAGGGAGAGATAGAAACATCAATGATGAGAAACATTGATTGGTTGCCTCCTGCACGCCCCCTACTGGGAATTGAGCCCACAACCTGGGCATGTGCCCTGACGGGGAACTGAACTGTGGTCTCCTGGTTCATGGGTCGACGATCAACCACTGAGCACACTGGCTGGGCAAGATTGATATTCTTCATACACTTTATGATGATTTACTTAAAACAATTTTTTCTCCTGTCTTTCTCTTTTTCTATATGGATGTACATAATTTATTTTCTGGGCAGGTTGAGGGTAAGGTACATACAGCATGAGCTTTTAATCCTAAACTCTTCACTGAGGTGTTTTCTAAGAACAGAATATTCTCTTACATAACCACAGCTGAGTTATCAACTATGTAAATTTACATTGCTGCAACAATTGTATCTCCTCTACCAACGCTGATTTACCTTGAAGTCTACTTCCCTAAATAATGCCCTGGTACCTTTTATTTTATTTTTTATTTTATTATTTTTTAATATATTTTATTGATTTTTGTACAGAGAGGAAAGGAGAGGGATAGAGAGTTAGAAACATCGATGAGAGAGAAACATCGATCAGCTGCCTCCTGCATACCCCCTACTGGGGATGCACCTGCAACCAAGGTACATGCCTTTGATCGGAATAGAACCTGGGACCTTTCAGTCTGCAGGCCGATGCTCTATCTACTGAGCCAAACCGGTTAGGGCGCCCTGGTACCTTTTAAGACCTGGTTACAAAAATGTGGTGGGAATGAATCAAGAGGATGAAATAATCTTTTCAAGGAAAAGAGGACTCTCTATTCCTAGAGACAGAGAAATCAGACCCAGGAAGGTAACATCCTTGCTGAAGGATCCACACTCACAGCAGAATCAAGACCAACTCTGGGACCATGTACTGTATCAGCTTCTCCGACTGCTAGTGGAGCTCCAACAGTGCTGCAGGGCCCCATAGTCACCGGCGAGAAGAGTGGGTGCAGTCTCCTCCCATCCACTGCCTCTTATGTTGAAGAAAAAAATGCCATTGCTAACCAACATTTCAGGACTGGCCACGAAGGAGCCAAAATAGCTAAATAAAAGGCCAACAAGGCCAACTGCTGGCCACTGCATTGATAAGCACATAAAGACTCAAAGAAGGCCAGGTCAGCCTCGACTGTGGAAACATGGGGAGCATCCACCCAGCCAGACCTGACACTTCCCTAACCTCGGTGTGGAAGCCTCCCCAGTGCAGGGCCAAGAGCTCCTTTTGTAGGTGTGGGCTCAGCACTTGCGTGATGTGTCATAAAGACTGGATGAGAGCTGTACCCGTGTCATTGAAATACACCTTTTGTCCGAGGCTCAAGATTCTGGTTGCTTCAGAAACACTGTGTGGCATACATCTGGGGAGGCATACATCAGGGGCCCTAGGCAGCGATGTGAAGACCAAGGTGGAACACAGCTAAAGGGCCCTTTGATAACATGTGTGCCTTTGGCCCGACTCAAACTGGCGGATCTGGCTGACCCACAGCCATGGCCTCTGGAGATTCCTAAGGGACAGGTCCCTGCTGCACATGCCAGGCCACCCCATCCTGCTACTGCTATGGATGGATGAACTCTGTTATCAGAATATCTGGGTCAGACATTGGTGGAGTGAGCTTATCAATGTCAAGGCCAGTCTTAGGAGTCATCTTCAAATGCACCACCCATTTCTCGGCGTCTTCATCTGAGAATCTGTCCTACGCAGGAGCCATCACCAGAAATGGTTTCATTCCAAGAGGCCTCAGATGGATCATGGAGGCCCAGTCTCCTTGGATCCTCCACCAGACATACCTTTCTAAAGACTCCTTCTGAGGGCTGTTGATTTTCCTGCCTCTATCGATAGAGTTCACTCCTGGAAAAGAGAAAGCCGCTCTACCATCTCCCTACCCTGCTTAGTGCCTCAAGTAGCCCCCGGTCTTAGCATTTCAGTTTCAATGGGTGCACCCATATCTAGGTCATGCAAATGTCTCAGTCTTCATCTCACTTCACACCAAAGTCCTGAGCTACACTGCCTTTGTCACTAGTATTTCAAATGGACAGAAGTCATTTCCGGTCTCTCTCTAAATGCTCTAGTCTGTCCCCTCCTCCGGGGCAGTCTTATTTTCATCCTGAAGCAGAGCACAAGAATTGAGGACAAAAGCTTTCTCTTTGTTGAACCCACATTATAAGCATGTTCCTTAGATCCTATTACAAAACAACCATGGCCTTTAACTGGAAACTTGAAAATTTAGGGTAATTGTAGTATCAATTCATGATTACTCAACACATTTCCTCAACTTCCTTTGTGACTGATATTTTGAGTGTATTACCGTAACATTCTCTGAATACAGTATGTTGTCCTGAAACAAGTTATCAGTGGGGTTGAAGGCACCCCACACCTCTTAGGTTTCTCACCGACGAATCACATGGCTACCAGAATATCTGTACCCTCCTCTTTCAACCCTCCTCTCCTAAGTTCCCTACACTTGCACTGGGCTTCCCGGATTTGCTTTCAGCATTAGTAGTAACGTGAGTCTAAACCAGGGGTGGGCAAACTTTTTGACTCGAGGGCCACAATGGGTTCTTAAACTGGACCGGAGGGCCGGAACAAAAGCATGGATGGAGTGTTTGTGTGAACTAATATAAATTCAAAGTAAACATCATTACATAAAAGGGTACGGTCTTTTTTTTTTTTTTTTTTTTTTTTTTAGTTTTATTCATTTCAAACGGGCCAGATCCGGCCCGTGGGCCGTAGTTTGCCCACGGCTGGTCTAAACGAATGGGGTTTCCACGTTATTCTGGTCCAAGCTGCAAATGATTAGATTCCCCACCGAGCCCCGATGGCAGCATTATGAGGCTTTAACTTGATGGGACTGACTTCGTTAATCGAATTCTCTCTTCAGTTGTTTGAGTATGTTAATGTTGCTAGAAGGGAAAAACTGATTTTCCCATATGTAAGCTGTTTTCAAATTTGCGTGGGGGGTTCTCCTGAACAGATCTGCACTTTTCTTCCTATAGAGACACTACAATTACATATTCGTTTTTCTCCTTATAAAAACTAATATCTTGCTAGGCACTCCGCCAGGAGTACTTAGATTTAGCTCTGACAAGAACTCTTCTCAGCTATTTCTGGTCTAAGCTCTAAGACTTCTTTTCCTTCTTTCCCTCTTTGCTATGAGGCCCCCACATGCCCTCCCCCCATTACCCCTACTCAAGGCGTGCGTGTGTGTGTGTGCGCGTGCGCGCGCGCACACACACACACACACACACACACACACACACACTTCATTTATGCCTACATTGGAACACATCTGAGCCAACAATTCCCTGGGGGGAAACAATGGTCTCTCTTCCTATTAATGAACAGTATGTTGTTGCAGATTCATGAAGGACTCAATTTAATAAACATGGAAAGATGAAAATGCTTATGGGACATCAAACCTCTTTAGGTTTAAAATTACTGACATAGAAGAATTATCTTATGCAGCACCACCGTCCTTTCACGGCTGAGTCATTAAGGAATACAGTGAGGCAGGAGGAAAAGTCCCCTGCACTGGGCTTCTATGCCGCCTGCCCTTTACCTCCGTCTCCTCCATCCCTAGGTGCCGGGAAAGGCCTCAGATCTGCCGACGTCAGCACTGCCTGTGTGTGAACTAGTTCAACCTCACATTCTGTGGCTTAGTCCTTATCGGTAATTCGATGGGAACCTGAAACTTTGTTGAAGGGGAAGGTATTTTGCTGGCTCAGTTAGAACTGAGTTTAGACAGCACCCAGGATATTGTGATCAGCAACCTGCCTGAGGTGAAGGACCCCATGGTTGGCATGCAGGAGTGAAGCCCTCCCCTGCGGCAGCCCGTCCCACCTTTCCCTGCTGCTTTTCATGGATGCTCCTCAGGCTGCATCCTCTGTATTCCTGACCTCACACTTCCCACTCTGATGGGAGAAAAAAGACCACAGTAAGAGAGTAAGAATCAGCTTCAGCTGGTAAATTAGGGAGTTGACTTTGCTTGACTTTCCAGTATGATTTACTAGGGACGAGCCCCTAAAGAGCTCCCTCGTGGGTGATGCACTAGGTCTGACTCTCCACTAGCCCTCTGAGTTCGGGCATCCTCCCCATTGACACCATCATACCATACATCCCCTCATCCTGAACCCATGCAGACACTGCTAAGCAATCACAGAATTCTTTCCCATCCACATCAAACACAGCCCCAAACCTTTCCCTCTACAGCACGTCCAACAGTCACTATGGATCACCTGGAGAAGAAACAGGGGCTGAATCCTATGACATTCCTGGGCTAAGGCACTGCATGAGCCTGGACCACAGCAGTTTGAATCCCTTCTCCACCACTTAAAAGCAGTGTGAGTTTGGGCAAGTTATTCTGTGCCTCAGTTTCATTAACTGTAAAATGAGGATAATTAGAGTCTCTTTCTCATAGGGTCGTTGTCAGTGTTAAATGGTTAGTATTATAAAACGCTGACAACAGTGCCTGGCCCACATCAAAAGAGATGTATGTGTTTGCTATTGTGATTATTGTTCATATGCAAATGTCACCCAGGAGGGATGTGTTCCAGTGTGTCAGCCACTTCCCCTTCATCTTGGCTGAGTCTGTCAGATGGTGCGGTAATCTCCTAGCAAGGTCTCTAGGAGGAGGGAAATAGAACAGGACAACTTGGCCCAGGCCTTTGGAGATGCCAAAGGCTGCCTGGTGAGGAGTGAAGGGCTGGGGAGCTCAGAGCACAACTGAGAGATGAATGCTGGCAGAGGGGAGAGAAAGAGGGAACATCAGAGACTTCACACCAGGGCTTTACTGAAACACATGTGCTTTTTCTGCTCCTTTTAAATTAAGCAAACCAACCAGTTATAGCAGAACATAGATCCCCAGGCAAAAGGGTTTCAACTGAGCCTTGAATGCAAAAGGCAGACAAGGTATGGGGTCCCCAGAGTTGGGGTCCTAATCTGGTCAGGAGAATGGAATTACTGAAAAGAGTCTTTGACTCTTGATCTGCACCAACCACTGTCTAGACACTGCATTAATGAAGTGTAATTACAGTCTCTGGATTTATGCAGCCTGATCTGACCATCCTATTTAATCCTGCAACCTGCCTCCCCTTTCCCATTCTACTGATTCCTCCTTCCCTTTAGCTCTTCTTACCTTCTACACAGTCGGCCCTTTGTATCCGCAGGTTTTGCATCCCCCAATTCAACCAACTGCAGATGGAAAGCAGTATTTTTACTTTGTGGTTGGGAATCCATAGACGCGGAAGATGAACTTTATGCATTATTTTATGTCATTTTGGGTAAGGGAGGTGAGCGTCCATGGATCCGTGGGAACTGCATGTAACCAATCCCCACAGATACCCAGGGAAGACTGTAATTTACTTATTTCTTATATTTATGGCTAATTGTCTGTCTTCTCCCTGCTGGAATATAAGCAGCTCAGAGGGATGAATATTTGTTTATGTTTGTTGATATATTCCTAGTACCTAGAATTGTGCCTGGTTAATAGTAGGTGCTGAATAAATATTTAGTAAGGAAATGAATGTTGTTGGTTCTTACATGCAGCTCTCATACTCTAAAACACCGGGGACCCTTTAAGGCAGTAGTGAAATCAAAACAACACAAAAACAAAGAATAAGCATTTGCACAGCTTAGTCCTTTCGAATAAAATGTACACTGATTAGTTAAGTGAAAAGCTGACAAAAGCAAACAAATCCAGAACATTAGGCAAACACAGACATACGTGTTTCCTCCTGAGCGAATAAATAGATATGTCTCCTTCCTCATAAGGAGCAGCCTCATGATAGCAAGGAAAATTCACTGGCCTACATATAAGGAAGACCCAGCTCAGCACAAACCCGCTGTGTGCACTTAGGCGAATTGCCCTTCCTCCCGGGCCTCAGGTCTACATCCAAGTCAGGCTCCACTGAGTTTAAATATGTAATGAATGCCCACTTCGTCACTTCTGGCCCTAAGATGGCATTACCCTCCCAGTCCCACTCAATATTAAGATGCTGAAATAGCCGACTACCTACATTTGATCATGGGAGAGAGATGAAAGCTGCACCTCCTCCCCTCCTACCTGTGGGCTGCAGCCCCCAGGTGGATTACACCTTCACTCAGACATCCTTACCCAGCAGAGGAGGTGTTCACTCCCGGAGGTGAGGTGCTCAGAGCCCCTGCTGCAGCAGAGGCCAAGAGCTCACCTCTCACAGCCACTTTGGGGAACCAGAATCAAACAGCAATCTCGCCAGCACAGGGAATGAGTAAAACGCCGATAGTCAAGGTGTGCGTTGAACCGCAGGGCAAGGGGTGTGCAAACGCTCTTCCAAATGGCTTAAAAAGCATCACAACAACTCAAGTGGGTTCTCACCACCGCCCAAAAACACATCCGGAGGATTGCTTTTCTCTCACGCATCCTTGAATATTGAACCCAGAAAAATAAATCGACTTGCTGTCTAATCCAATAGTCAATATGAGCTTCTGTTGTAAGACTCAATTGACTTAAAACTCAAGCCATACCCTCTGGCAAGAAAAATCTAATGCAACCGCACAGACCTGGTATTGGTACATATTACAGCAGTGGTTCTCAACCTGTGGGTCACGACCCCTTTGGGGGTCGAACGACCCTTTCACAGGGGTCGCCTAAATACATCCTACATATCAGATATTTACATTACGATTCATAACAGTAGCAACATTACAGTTATGAAGTAGCAACGAAAATAATTTTATGGTTGGGGGTCACAACATGAGGAACTGTATGAAAGGGTCGCAGCATTAGGAATGTTGAGAACCACTGGATTAGAGGCAGTTGTTTCTTCAGTAAGAAACAGTTACCCCAAGCTGGCTTGGTGGGAATGGCCAGTGCTCAAGGACCAATGTGGCTAATCATTTTTGATTCTGGCTGAGTGAAGAGCCGGGCGCAGGCTTGCTATCTTTACAGTTTATGAGGTTCTCTAAGGCAGCGGTCGCCAAGCCATGGTCCGGGGACCACTGGTGGTCGGTGAGGTCTGGAAGGTTGGTGACTGCTGCTCTGAGGGGACTAGGTTATCATGATTTTTTGTTCCCTGCTCAAACACAAGGTTTAAACACCTCGGCCTCCAAGGTCCATTCCTGCGCTCTCTGCCACGCGTCACTTCATCATTCCACTTCGCTCCATCTCGCAGCCCAGTTACCTGGTTGCTGACAAGTATCTGTATCTCACTGTTTGCTGCTGAGTGACAACAGAATAAATGAGGAGAGCTAGACATTAAGTTACACTGAGTATGCTTTAATGCCTTACATGCAAACCCGACTCTCTGACTTTCTTGGAGACCCAATGAAGGCAGGGGGCTCAAAAAGGAAAATTCCTGAGAATTGATGGCTGACTTTACCAAAGAACAAAATCCCCGCCCCCCCCCTCCCCCATCCCCACCTCCTTGCCTCTTCTCAGTTAGAAGGGCTGCTTCCTGCTTCTTCCCCTGGAGACGGCTATCCTTTTCCCTCTGCTTCAGGGTCCCTCGAACCTTATAAAGAACACCCTGTCCATTGGTTAAAGGGCAGGCATTTCCAGGGAATTTGCATTAAAGTCTTATTACATTTTTTCTCACCTCTAAGTGTGCAACAAACTGTGAAGTTTCCCTTGATTTTCAGGTTTGGACACACCCCAGAGCTCAAAGTACAAATGATATAGGCTTAATAACAACTTCTAGGGAATCCTTTTCAAGTTCAAAGCAGATTGTAAACATTAATTAATCAGTTCCCCCTCCCTACACTGTGTGAGGTATGAACTGGCCCCATTTTATGGATGGGAAACTTTACAGGTAGGTGGGAAGCATGGATGACTCCTTCCAAGCTCAGATGGACTTTAGTCGGTCAAGGGATGAGCCATTTTGATTCCCGTGTGCAGTAGGGGTTCATGCGACTTTTCTCGTTCACAAAAATCACTGCAAACCCTGTCCCAGGATCAGGAACCCCAGCCTGGCTTGGCTGGATCTCTGTGGTGGTCAGAGCAGCACCTCTCAGCTCAGCATGGCTACTACCCATTTTCCTTTGCAGTTTTCTGGGCAGAAGGGATTGCCTTCCTCGAACACAACTGACAGGAGCTCAGATCAAAGACTCCCCTCCGGGTCATATAAATGCCCAAGTCTGGCCAGCATCTCTCTTTAATAAGACTCCATGAGCCACAGGCTTGAGTTTTACTAGCCTATGGTAGTCACCTTCAGTCCAGACTGCTCTCTGCACCTGGTATCTGCAGCAGTGGGAGATGTAAGACCATGGCAGGACTGTATAGGCAGTGGTTCTCAACCTGTGGGTCGCGACCCCTTTGGGGGGTCGAACGACCCTTTCACAGGGGTCGCCTAAGACCATCAGAAAACACATATATAATTACATATTGTTTTTGTGATTAATCACTAGGCTTTAATTATGTTCAATTTGTAACAATGAAATTGGGGGTCACCACAACATGAGTAACTGTATTAAAGGGTCGCAGCATTAGGAAGGTTGAGAACCACTGGTATAGGGGGATGCTGTTTGGCGTGATTAGGTAGGTAGGCAGATAGATAGATGATAGATAGATGAACAGGCCAATACATATTGTAACCTTTCACTATATAAACTGTTGGCTACTCTTAGCTATCCACATGTCTTTTACAAAGACCACGTTGGTGGTTGCTTTGGAGGAAACTGTGCAAGGTTTTTCTCAAGACAGTCTTAGCAGTAGTACTGCTGATGACCTTGATATGGTTCTATGTTTTCCTCCTGAATTGCCACAACCTGATGAACACTGACATTCTTTCTGTTGACTAAAACATTATGAAATGGTCAACTGGGACCCAGGAGGAATTATGCTTGTGGTTCAAATGCACCGGGAAGATCTGCCATAGCTCAGAGGGTGGGGTCACCCCGATTTCGGCTCCCTCTCATCAATAACACGTGAATGCATCTTTTCCAAAGCACTTGGAGGTTTTCAGCAAATGTTCATACATCTCACCAAAGTACCTTCAGAAGTACCAATAGTTATACCTCACAGAACACACATGAAATGTGTCTGCTCGGTGGGGAGATGGTAGGAAGAGTTTCAAATGAGCCCCATTGAACATGGGAATTTAAAGAAAAACAAGGGGAGAGAAATGTCTTTCTTCACGACCACCTGGGAGTGGATCTCAACCCCGGCTACTTCTCAGAACCGTCTGGAGAGCCTCTGAGAATTCTTATGCTTATTTCAGTCCTATTGAACCTGCTTCTCCGGGAGCAGGGCTAGACAGGGGCATTAAAAAAAGGGCGCCCCTGGCCCGGTACTTAGTGGTTAGAGCATTGTCCCTGTATACCAAGGTTGTGGGTTCGATCCCCAGTCAGGGTATATACAAGAAGTAACCAATGAATGCTTAGGTAAGTGGAACAATAAATTGATGTTTTTCTCTTTCTCTCTCCCTCTTTTCTTCCCCTCCATCCCCCCTCTTTAATATATATATTAAAACTTAAAGCTCCTTTTGTAATGCTGCTGTGTAGCCAGGTCCGGGAAGCACAGTGCTGGTCTATGGAGCACAGTGAAGATTATGAACACATGTTACATTACCTGTCAGGGAATACGCAAGAGAGATGTCCCTTTAAAAAGAACCAGGCATGGCCTCCTCGGATAATTGCTTCCAACCAGCATCATTGTTCAATTAATAATTTAGTTTTATAGGATCTTTCATGTGAGAAACCATTTTAAAACAAGAAATCCTTCATCCTTATTTTCATTTAAATGAACTCAAAAGAAACAATCTGCTTGAGAGATGAGAAGAATTAGGGATTACATTACTGACTCAAAAATAATTTAAAATTAAAAAAAAGTATATAAAACAAAACAAAAAAGTAAAACCGGCACTGCTGCACCCTGATCCCTGGGGCACAGTTTTCTCAAAGCTCGCCAGGCACATGCCAAGCTTCCTGCGGGCTCACTGTGTGTCAGGAGCTGTGCTCCAGCCTAGCAGGACTGAGATAAGGCAGGTAAATAAAGTTCCTGCGTGCTACAATCATCAGCCTGGCAAGGGAGGGGGTAAGGAAAAATGAAGGAAAAGTGCCATAATAAAAGCTGATTTTTATTTGCCTCTTTCTATGTAATCTTTCAAGTGCTTTCTGTTCCATTTCTAATTTCATCCTCACAAACAGCCTTATTAGATGGGTTCTATGATTATGCCCATTTTACAGATGGGGAAACTGAAACCTAGGGGGCTTAAGTAACTTCTCGAAGGTCACAAAACTTGTAAGAAGCCAAGCTAGGTCTCCTCTGACTCAGCCTGCTTCTTAAATACATAGAAGGTATGTGGGGGTTGGGGCATGTGGGGTGCTCAGTTCGGCTGGCTGTGTTGGGGTGGATGGGGCGAGTTGAGGACATTGTTTTCTCTTGTTAGTCAATGCTACTCCAAATAAGAGTGGACTCAGCATCTTGGGTGCCTGCGGTTTTCAAGTTTGGTGGTAAAGAACCCCCCAAACTTCCCCTTGAACTTGCACGCCCAAGCAGCCTGGGCAGCCTTATGGTCAGCAGGACCATTGAGGCTGGTCTCTTGAGGGAGGGAAATGACATAGCCTGGATTCTTCATGCTGGGACTTCATTTGGTACCCGGGAGCCATTTATTTCAGTTCCTGGAGCAGGCCACTGCTTGGCCTGCTTACCAACGTTTCGGCACCACAGAGTGGCTGGCCAGCCCTCAGACTTAGGTGCAGCTGATCTGTAACTCAGAGTCATCTATTTATCCTCTAACTGGACTCCTCCCTGGCCAGGGCCTGACCACAGTTCAGTGAACTGAGCTCCCAGCTCAGTACCTTGGTGTGGTGTCAAGTCACAGTTATATAACCACTGGGCTGAGTGCCTCCCTGGATCAGGAGAAGGGGCGGGGGAGGGGCGGGGAGCAGGAAAGGCATTATTAGCCCAATGTTAAGAAAACAGACTTTGAAATCTTCCAGAGACTTAAGAGTTTGGAACTGTTTGTTTCCCATATAGTAGTTTGTTTCCCATTTAGTTCTATCATCTTCCAACCCTGCACATTTGAGTCTGGTCAGCTGAGGAAAGGGAGGCTGGCAACTCGAACAGGGCAGTGAGTTTATTTAGCCTTAAAATATGCCCTGTTGTAGGACTGTATTCTGGAGACCGAAGCTTATGAGGAAGAGCATGTGAAAATTAATGCACAATTACAGTGAAGGAAGTGTCCTAAGTTTTGCAAATACTCTTTTGCTCCTAAAGTCTTAATGTGCACAATTGGGAAGATGGACAGACCTGAAGATGGATGGCCTCCCAGAAGCTCCCCAAAACCTCTCAATGAGGACAACAGGCTAAAAAAAAATGAGCACTTTCTGGCTGTTTATTCTGGGGAGTCTGTTTCTTTTGCCCACAAGAGTGACAACCATCTCTGTGTGATTTTAAGCTGAAAAAGGTAGTTATATCATGTGTAGTCACTTCATATCACAGAAATCAACTGAAGTTTTATTCATATAGGCTCCTCCATAGCTGTCATCTGTCCCTCCAGCTATGAGAAGCAACGTTTCCCCTACTTTCCCTTCCCATTGTGGCCCTAAAACATTTTAAATGAGGAGAACTAGATAACTCTGGGAAAATGTTCACCCCCTCCTATTAATAAAAAATGCAAATTAAAGCAACTATGAGGAGGCAGCATTTTAGCCTTACCAAATGATGCCTTAATGATGGCCAGACTGCAGTGAAACCGATAGACTCAAAAGTTATAGCCCTTGAGTTAAATCAGCATAATTCTTCTTGAAAGAAATAAGGCGATGTGTAACAAGAATCATAAAGATGTGCTTACTCTGACCCAGTAATTCTCCTCCTGGGAATTTCTACTAAAGAAATAATATGGCAGAAGCAAAACGCTACACAAACTGTGGCACTGTCTCTAATGATCAAATCCAATCACGCACGCACACACAGAATTCCAGAAGGAGCCCATTGTGCCGTAACCGGGGATAGCTTAACAAAATACAGTATATTGACAATGGGGTATCATGTGACTATTAAACTCCAAAAGACACGGTGAGAACATTTAAGATCTAATGTCACAAGGGTGATAAGATTTACTTGAACCTTTTTCTTTGTATTTTTTTAAAATATATAAAAATATGTAGCCCTAACCGGTTTGGCTCAGTGGATAGAGTGTCGGCCTGTGGACTGAAAGGGCCCAGGTTCGGTTCCGGTCAAGGGCATGTACCTTGGTTGTGGTACATCCCCAGTGGGAGGTGTGCAGGAGGCAGCTGATCAATGTTTCTCTCTCATCGATGTTTTTAACTCTCTATCCCTCTCCCTTCCTCTCTGTAAAAAATCAATAAAATATATTTTAAAAAATAAATAAAAATATGTATTACAGAGAATGTACCAGGAGGCCTACCAAACAAATATTTTCCTGTTCAGATCATCTGTACAGGGGTGTTATTAAGAATTTCCCAATTTAAAATAATGAAATATAGAGGGTTCCCAAGGTCATGCTGGGTCTCAGGGAGGGCTTGAAACACTGCGTCCTTGACTCTCTCGTCTTAGTTGGGACCTTGGCCTTTGAGTCACACCTTTGCAGACCTCTTCCATGTTTCCAATGGGTAACACTTGGAGAGGTGCTAAAGTGGGGCCCTGCTCTCCCCACACCAGCCACATTAGCTCACATCTATTCAGGTCCTAGAAGTACTTCCTCAAGGGCCCTGAGAAGACTCACTGCCAGGTCTTAGGACCCTCTAGATCAGTGGTTCTCAACCTTGGCTGCACATTAGAATCACCTGGGAATCTTTTTCAAATCCTGATTTCTGGGCCTCATCCTCCGGAAATTCTGTTTCTTTGTTATGGAGTGGGGTGGCCACAACATTAGTAACAAAGAAACAGAATTTCTGGAGGATGAGGCCCAGAAATCAGGATTTTAAAAAGATTCCCAGGTGATTCTAATGTGCAGCCAAGGTTGAGAACCACTGCTCTAGATTGACAATCCAGTATCCATTCTGAAATTAAGGACACTCAAGTTGCTGATCACCTTGCAAAGACTAGCAAAGAAGTGAATCTCTATACATGATAATAATCCAGTCCCATAATTGGTTGAACTCAATAATTTCTGGTCAACTAAGTGTAGCCATCCCTTGGCTATATATCAGCAGCTTCCACGTGCCTGTCCGGAAACACTGTGGGCAGGTCCAAACTTTGCTTTCCACTGGTCTGTGTCCAATGGGGAAGGTAAAGATAATATAGTGACTTTTCATGAAGCTAAATATATTCAAAGTGACAAATGATTTCTTACTCTAAGATAATGTCATATATATATATATATATATATATATATATATATATATATATATGATATTAAAACTCCATTCTTTTGGAAAGATGATGAAAATAGATGGAAGTTATTTTTCCCCCGTTTTTCCTTTGCAGTAAGATACAGGAACCTTCTACTGGTCCCCCAAATGCTAGTGAAGTCAGACAGCACTCTATTAAACCGGTTAACTGTGGGCCCTCCCTCATTCACAGGGAGATGGAGATTCTGGACATTCTAACGGGGCCACACCAAACAGTTTGGCAGCAACGTCTGGTCCTGTTGACTCTTCAAAATGTGCTGGGCAACTATTACAGAGCTTTTGCATCCACAGTTGTATTTGCCTGTCTCACCTTCCAGGTTGTGAGCGTCTCCGCCCAGGAACCATGTCTTATTCAGCTTTGTGTTTTTTGGTGCGTAACACAGCATTGAGTAAACTGTCGTTAAACTATTCTGTAGATGGACACAGTGGGTGGAATCTTAGGAACAGCTGTGGAACTGAGAAGAACGCTTTCACTGGGGGTTTTGACAACCCAGTCAGAATCCTGGTTGTCTGACTTGAGCAGTCGCCTGCCTCTCCGGTTCTAACTGCAGAAATGCTTCCTTCACCCTCCACCGGCACCCAAGCTGTGTCCCTGTGGATGGGTCACATGACACTGCCTACATGTGTGCTAATTTCACTTCATTCTCTCCATCTTGTTCCCTGTCTGGGTGCTACTCATATTTACATGTCACCCTACCCCAGGCCTGGCCAGAGGGGATCGGAAAGCAAAAGGCCAGGTCCTCCCACTCAGGGCGGTTGGAGGGCCAGGGCAGCTGTCAGCGTGCTGCAGACAAAATCAAATACAAGCGGCATCCGTTTGCTTTTACTCATGATCATTGTGTTTGACAAGATAACCTGTACCCGCTTGTACATTCATTACAGAGCTTCTGAAATGATTTTTCTTTGTCTGCTTGAACATAGGAATGTTTAATGAACAGTTTCAATGTCTGGTCTCACGCAATTGAAACATCAACATCAGTAAGCCTCTTTCTAATGGGCTTCATCCATACCCTGAGAGGGTCTACCAGAGACGCCAGCAGGGGCGTTGTGTCGGTCTGAAACTCATGTGCTTTCTTCCAGGGTCAATGATGCAAACAAAGAAGGGGAACTCTCAGCCTCCCTTTTCCAGAGGTAAATATTTTAAGTTAATAAAGAGGTAAATGGAGAAGAGATTTGAATGTTAAGTGTAGTAAGTGAGGCATGAAGGTACAAGAGAGAGTTGTAACTGCCAGGGCAATCCCAAAGAAACATCAGGTGTTTTGCCTGTTGAAGTGTAAGAAGCTTAAGCAAGACCGTTCGTCACCTTCGCAGTTGCATCTCACACTGCTCTTTCCTGTGTATCTGGGCTCCAGCCTTAGCAGCCTTCACCCAGTTCCTCAAACACAGATTCGTTTCTCCACAGGGCCTTTGCACATGACATACCCTTTGCCTGGTTCAGTCCTAGTCATATTTCTAATCGTGCCCCCCTCAGGGAAACCTTCTTCTTCATGATGACTCAAATCTCCTATTACATATTCTTGGAGGTTGTATCCTTCATCACAATTGTTGCTGTTGTCATTTTAGTTTATCTGGTGACAATTTGATGAACTCTGTCTCCATGAGACTGCTAGCTCTGCAGCACAGGGACTGTGCCTGTGTGTGCTCCCCATCTTATCACCAGCACTTCATGTGGCAGGTGCTTAGTAATTGTTTAAGTACTAAATAAATGGGGTGAATAAATCCTTGAAAATGAACCTCATCAAAATCTTGTTTTAATGACCTGCCTCTGCAAGTCACCCTGCGGAACAAGTTAAAAGTGACGGGTCCAGGCCTCTGGAGTTTCCACCAGCTACAGATAGCATTTTCACATGTAAACCATGTCACGGAGGTTGAGAGTTGGGCTGTACGTGAATCCAGGTGTGTCCCAGGTGGCACTCATTGCCTTGGACAAACCACTGAAACTCGTGATCCTCCATTTCCCCATTTGTCAGATGGTGGTAATAACTGTGCCCTTTGCTGTATGGGCAGAGGATAAAACTAGATAACAGAAATGAAAGTGCCTTGGAAAGGGAAATATTGATGTTACTTTTTACGTACAAGTACCCGCCTCCTTGGCTGCCTCTATGAAGAGTCTTGGGCCTTCCTAGGAAGCAACCCTCTGGGCGATGCAGCTAGGCAGCAGGCATGGGTTGGGCCAGGTTGCAGGAGGGCAGAGGAGAGGGGGCTACTCTAGGGAGCTGGGAGGACCATCCTCCTTTCACCAGGGCCATGCACCGGGACTGCCGCTCTGAAACAGGGATACTGACCAGATGCCTCCTGTGGTAGCAGGGAACCAGGAGAAAGGAGCAAAGGAGCAGATTCTTTTGTAAAGCGAACCGTCTGCCCTGAGTTCAGTTGTTTCCCTTCTGGTGCTTGAGCCCTGGCTCACCTGGATTTGGCAAATAGACAGGAAGGCTCCTCCCCATGTGATGTTCACCTGATTGGATCCAGACCCTCACTCAGGCCGCTCACTCTGGAGTCTCAGCGTGTGATAACCACTCAGAAACCTTGCGAGCAGAGGTATGGAGAGTCCTGCATAATCACAGCAAGAGCCTATGGCCTTTCTCAGGATAAGGTCACTTGGGAACCACTCAGTTGGTCGGGGGGTGGTGTGAGTGGAACTTCATCAACATTTTCTGAAAATACTCAAGCCTTCCAGTCTAAGGTTCTCAAAATGCAATGTCATCCCATTTTGCAAATGAGGAGCAGAGAGGTGAAGAAGCAAGTTATCTAATGCTGTAGAGGTAGGTGTAAGTTCATTAAATGAGATCGAGCAGGATAACAGGGGAGAAGTGCTGGGTAACCACACGGGGCTATCAAAACAGAAGACCCTGCTACTGCTTAGGCAGCTGCTGCAGAGTTTTGGAGCTGAGGGACCCTGGCCGACCTGAGCGACAGTGTGGCAGTCACTAAATGAAACAGCGTACCAGCCCCTTTCTGATTTGTCTGGAAAGGTTAGACCCTTATCAGATGGTGACAAGAATCATGGAGCCACTAACAGTGGCATTTCCTCACAACCTTTCCCCTTTGGCTGTGGCCAACATGGAGGAGGGATGGTCACAGACAATCGTCCTTTCTGGGTGTGCTTTTGCAAGGGGTGTGGTGGGGAAAGCTTTCGTTAGTGGCTCAGAATTTGTTCACATAACAGAAACGTTGCTTACCTAACGCAGAGACTCCTACACTTGCCTTCACTAATTCTGCAGGCCTACATTGAGCTCTTGCAAAGGCCAGGCCCCTGTGCTAAGCACTGAGAATGCAAAGCTGAGTAAGATACCCACCCTGACTGCTTTCAAGGAGCTGTACCCTAACCTGACAAGCCTATTGCCACAACATTTGCGATGTTATGGGAACTCAGGGGAAGGAGAAACGCTGCCAGGAGAGCCTTGGAACCCTTCCTCAAACAAGGTATTGATGAAAGACTAGGAATTCAACAGGCATCAGAAAGACCATCAATTTCTTTACTCAGTCAACATTCAACTGTGCTGGGCACCTTCCAGGTGCGGGGAGACAGTGGTGAGCGAAACAGCCCAGCTCCTGCCCTCCGAGAGCTTACTGTGGTAGGCACATGAAGAGTTAATCTTAAATTTGGAAACTGCTATCAAGGGAAAGTACAAGGTGTCTCCAGAGAGCCTATCTGGGCATCTGATCTCGTCTGGGAGGCAGGAGGAGCTCTGGCCAGGATGTGACATTTGAGCCGAGATGGAAAGGATGCTCAGCAGTGTACAAGGCCAAGGGCTGGACGTGTGGGTAGGAAGAGATTTGGGGCAGAAGAAACATCACGTGGGTTCATTCATTTTACTGACATTTATGAAGTACCTATGTGGTCACCATGAAGAGCAAAACATCTCTGACCCCATGGAGTGCTCAGTCTAGTGGAGGAGGCTGATAATGACAGAAAGATGTGTTACTTTCGTGGTTGGGAGGGGGAACAGCATGTGCAAAGGCCAGGAGGACAGAGCTCAAGGCATCTGAGTCTTAGCTGAGGGTTTCTCCTGGGGATTGCTGTGCAGGGTTCTGCCTGGCCCATCACCTTGCTCTCCTTGCTTAAGAACGAAACTCCTCTCTCTACCAATGACGGTGATGCCGCCCTGAGAAGAAGCTGCCTCAGCAAATGCTGATAGGTGCATGTTGCAGTGAGTTGGAGGGAGTCAGCCTGGCTTGGCCTGTGCTTCCCTCCCTTCATCCCCAGGCAGAATCCACACAATCATGAACTTGATTGCTTAAAGAGGGCACCCTCCCTGCTTCATTGCTCCCAGCTTGCCTTAGTCCAGGCACCTTGGCCACACCCATGGCCCATCCATACCAGGCGCCTGAGGGTCGGGGCCTCTTCTATGAGAGAGCTCCATCCTGCTTAATAACATTTCCCTCTGCCTGTCTAATTAACTCCGTCACTGTATCTGCAGTCAGATAAAATGCTCATTTCACAGCACATTAATTTTTATCAGCTGAACATTAAGCAACACAAAGCTATCTATGCTTGGTTTAATTTACATACTGACAGACCTACAAAGCATTGCCCACAGTGGCTGTGAAGCAAATAAGCAGAACTGGCATCAAACACGGCTTTTCAAAATGAAATATTGATTTGCAAGGCTGATATAAAGAAGGGTTGGAGGGATATGGGAGAAGTGAGGAGTAAAAAGGTTCTTTTTCCTTGAAGAACAAATAATGATGTATTCAACTAATAGGTATCTGAAAGGTCAAGTAGAGGGGCAGTTGGGTTCCAGGATCCCGAGGATCAGGTAAGCTCTTGGCACACAGTCCCATAGTCCATACAACTCCCTGGAACCATCTTGTGATCAGAGGTTCCCTCAGCCTAAATGAGATGCCCTCAAATAGCAAAGTGCTCTCTCTCTCTTTTTCTCTCTCTCTCTCTCTATCTCTCTTTTCCCTTCCGACTTCCTCTGACACACACACACACACACACACACACACACACACACACACACACACCATGATATAGTTCACCTCTACAATTCTACTCGTTATTTCTTTAGAAGTCTTTTTTCTCCGACTTCATGGTCAAGGTCAAGCATCACCTCCTCCAGGAAGTCTTCCCAGAACACCCTCTTTCCTTATATGTATATACTCCCACAATACCCAGAAGAGGGTCCATATTACACCTACTACATTATATTTTAATAATCCATGTATATGTCTTTTTCTCCCACTGGTTATAAGCTCTTTGCCAAAATAGGTACAGGTTTGGGGTGGTGGCTGAAGCTTATTCAAGTTGGGGGACTTCCTTTAAGAAAAAAGAATGTAAAACTGTCTAACTTGCAAATAATACACAAAAATGTATTCATGAAAACATAATATGAGGATCCCTCCCAGGGCCTTCCCTGTGCAAGTAAGGGATTGTGATGTTTAAGCTTTATCAGCTTTGAGGAGAGTCTATTCTGGCCTCTTGAACATAGTTTCTTACTCATAATAACATTCGATAATGCAGGTACCATGCACTGAATGACTAAAGGAAAGTGAACTATTTTTGAGTGCCTAGTCTGTGATAGACTCAGCCAAGAACTTTGGCAAGGGTAGTTTCTAACATCACAGCAGCCCAGATGGTTCAGTGGATAAGAACTGATTTCCAAGAATCATGTCTTTCCATCAGAGAACCTATAACTGAAAAAAAAAAAAAAAAGGACTGAGGCTCCCAAGTGAAAAGACATCAGTTCAAACAGGTCATTGTTTAGACTTCACATTGCTCTTAGCATTCATCAGTTCACCCAGATCAGTGGTTCTTCCACCTTTGTGAGCACCAAAATCACATGCATCACACAGCAGATTCCCTGGCCCAAATAGCAGAGACTCTGATTTCTTACAACTGGAGTGGAGCCTGAGAACATGCATTTTAAATATGTATATATGTATGATCTTTCTCCCAGCTTTATTGAGACACTAGAGGCCCAGTGCATGAAATTCATGCAAGAGTAGACCTTCGCAGCTGCCGTGGCTGCCTCCATATCGCGGCTGCAGCCCTGGTTTCGTCCAGAAGGACATCTGGTCTAATTAGCATATTATGCTTTTATTATTATAGAAGATGACTGACATATACCATTGTGAAATTTTAAAGTGTTCAATGTGATGATCTGATACAAGTATATATTGTAAAATGTTTACCACAGTAGGGTTAATTAGTTAACACATCTTGTACCTCACATAATTACCATTTTGTTGTTATTGTTATGGTGAGAACATTAAAGCTCTACTACTCTCATAGCAACTTTCAAGTATACAGTACAGCATTGTTATCCACAGTCACCACGTTGTACCGCAGATCCCCAGAACCACCCATGATCTTGCTGCAGGTTTTCTAAGACTGCATTTGAGAAACCTCAGCTAAATACAAATGCTAATGTTGAAAGCGAGGAGGTTGGGGGAACCGGGTGGGAGCTGGCTGGGAGGGGGGCTAGTGGAGAACAATATTTCCTTTAAGAAGCTGGACTGTGGCTTAAACATGATGTGGCATCATGGCCCGAGGAAGATTCAGGACTGACAGTGGAAAACATGCATTTGGTACCTGGAGAGCAGAGAGAGCTTTGGATTTCCTTGGAAATAGCTGTGCAAACCTCAGTTTAAGAACAGCCCGGTGTTCCTGTGAATTTCGACCTGCAGATGCGTTGCAGTGAGTCCCCATGAAGGAGAGGAACAGGACACCTTCCCCATGACAGAGGCCAAGGCAGGTTGACAACGTTTCCAGCTCTGCCATACTCAAAGGTTTCAATAGGTAGCTCTGGAAAGGTGATGTACAACACTCCTGCCATGGACTTCTGGGCTGGCTTCTGCTTCACAATCAAGCTGGGGCTTGAAGGTATCAGTTGGTTCGAGGATTATCACAGGTATTTAGCTTCTGACACCAGTATGGCACATTGCAAACCATGGAGGTCCCAGGTCCTTCCTTTGGACCAAAAGGCTTCAAAAAGCCAGGATTATCATTTGTTTGTTCAATGATATTTAGTGAAAAGAGAATGCAATTGGAGTTTTGGCATTTAAAAAGCCTGGATCATTTAGAATCAAATGGGCATAACACTAACTATGGAACTGAGCCCAGGCCTAAGTCATGGGCTCTGGCTTCCAGTCCTGGTCCAAATACTATGAAGCTGTGTGAATGTGGGCAAGTCACTTATCCTCCCTGATCTGTTTCCTCATCTGTAATATGGAGTTAATAACATTAGTTCTACTTCACAGAGCTGTGATATGGAGCCAATGTGTTTTGAAAAATCTAAATGTAAATATAAGGAGTATTGGCTTCTGGCAGTGGTCTACTAGTCCTACTGTGGATAACAATGAAAATACCTGCACAAGACAATTAAAAAAATATCTGAAGACAATAGAGTGCAACCAAAAGCAAACAGAAGTCTAAGACTAGAGAGTCTTCACCCTGAAAGATAGGGCCCCCACTTGTGAAACTTATGAATTTGTGGAATTTTGCCTCAGACTGCTCTCTAATCAGCTTTTGGCTCAGGATAGCTTGAGCTACCTGAGGATAAATCCAGGATTGGGAGAGGAATTCTGGAAAGATGGAAACAGCAGAGGGGTAAGTCACAAAATCTGTGTATAGAATCTACTCAAGTTCTTGGCTGACTGCTAAAATATACATGCATAAAGAAACTATCAGGGGGGTCCAATGCAAAAGCAGCAGCTGGATGATGAAAGAACAGAAAAGAGACTTTGGTTCTTACTGAGCATAGGAAAGGCAGAGCTAGAGTTTGAGTCCAGCCAAGTTAACTGGGTGCTAAAAAAATTTCTCTTCAGAGAAACACAACAAAATCGAGTCTCTGCAACAATCATTTGCATTATCTATTATCCAATTAAAAGTCACTAGACGTGCAAAGAAAAAGTAAAATTTAACCCATATTCAAGAAAAGAAAAGAAGTCAAAAGTGAACCCTCCAAATACTCAAATGATACATTTTGCAGATAAGGACTTTAAAGAAGATACTATAAATATGTTCAAGGAATTGAAAAAAATATATACATAATGAATGACCAGATGTGGAACATAAGTGAGAAACAGAAACTATAAAAATAAACCAGATGAAAATCCTAGCATTGAAAAATAGCTACAATGAAAAAAAGTACTATATGCACTTAAAAAGAGACTGGAGAGGACAGAAGAGGCAATGCACTTGAACATGGACCATTAGAAAGTATGCAATCTTAAGAACAGAGAGAACAAAATTAAAGAAAAGGGAATAGAGTCTCAGAGATATGAGCATCACAGACTATCAAACAGTCAAACATATATGAAATTAAAGACTCAGAAGGATAGGAGAGAGAGGATGGGCAGAAAATATATTTGAAGAAATGGCTGAAGACTTCCCAAATGTGGTGAAAGATATTAACTTACAGCCCAAGCAGGATAAATACAAAGTAAATGATACCTAGTCACACCATGGTCAATTTTCTGAAGTCCAAACATAAAGCGAAAAGCTTGAAAGCAGCCAGAGAAAAACACATACGACATATAGGAGAAACGACAATATGAGTGACAGCCAACTTTTCTCAAAAAACAAAGACCAGAGATGATGAAATGACATGTTTAAAGTACAGAAAGAAAGAAAAAAAGTCAATCCAGGATTCTATATTCAGAAATAAAATCAAAATAAAGTCATTTTCAGGTAAATTAAAATGAAGAGATTCATTACCAGGAGACCTTCTAGAACAGTGGTTCTCAACCTTCCTAATGCCACGACCCTTTAATACAGTTCCTCATGTTGTGGTGACCCCCAATTTCATTGTTACAAATTGAACATAATTAAAGCATAGTGATTAATCACAAAACAATATGTAATTATATGTGCGTTTTCCAGTGGTCTTAGGCGACCCCTGTGAAAGGGTCTTTCGACCCCCAAAGGGGTCGCGACCCACAGGTTGAGAACTGCTGTTCTAGAAGGAGACCTTAGAAATGCTAAAGGAAATTGCTTGGTTTGAAGGGAAATAACACCAAAAGGTAACTCAGATCTACAGGAAGGAATGAGGATCGCTGAAAAACACTTTTTTGATGTAAGCACTTATTAAATTTACAGTGGATAGCATATTTATCAGACTTAATCATACTTTATCCCAGACTAAAATTTGGTAGGCAGTTAGACAGGCATGAGCAGAGCAAGGATGATGGGCCCATTACAGAAGGTCACCTGGGCAGAACATCCCGGACACCTAGCGATGGAAACAAACTGGTAGAGCAGATATTGGACATGAGTATTGTTAATCAATACCTTGCTGCTCGGACACCCTCTCCATCCCTAGAAAGGCAGGTATTGGAGATAAGTATTGTTAATCAGCACCTTGCCCGCCCCTAAGACCCCCTCTCCACCCTAGAACGCCTTCTGTCATGCAGGTCAGATTCTCCTGACCTCTGCTCCCCTGGCATGTGGTTAGTCATGTGGTAGACCTCCGCCCTTAGAGGAGAACAAGGAGGTTAAGGGGGCCGGAGGAAAGCCCCATCTAACTTCCATACAAGGACAGAAGACAACTGAACAGGCCCCATAGGGCAGTTTGAAGAAGAAAGCAGTTAACCCTTCTCTGAGGGGCAAAAGGAGCCCTAGCCCACACCCCAGGGCAACTCTTTGAGCCTCTAGCTGGAGATTTCTTTTTGAGTGTACTTTCTCTTTGCTTGCCTAATAAATCTCTAGCGAGTCTGAGTTTTCTTAGCCAGAACTCAAGTACCAAGGTTACTGAGCCCGACCCCACCAGTCAAAAAACATTACTGTATGAGCTTAAAAGGAGACTGGAGTGTTCCCACCACCTACAAGAAAATGCCACATGATCTGTAAAGTCATAAATCCTATACATTCTCATCTTTTCAGCTTCCTCTCCACCCCTCACTCCCCACTACCCCCCCCCCCAAAAAAAAAGAGAAAAGAACACTTGGTTTTATTATCTAGCCGTGCGATTCTAGGCAAAAAGTTAACTCATCTGGGCATTGTTTCTCAATTTAAAAAATGAAAAGATGGACTAAATCTCTTAAGTTCTTTTTGGCCTGATTATACTGTGTTTCTATGACTAAATCAAAGCACTAGGCTAGTAATGTTCTCCATTTCATTTTACTAATATTTATATTCCCATGATTATACTTAAGGTAACTGAGTCTCATTCTCAATGATCAGACAAACTCATAAAGTTCACCCAGAAGCTTCTGAGACACAACAAAACCTTTTGTGCCTCACAATTCAAAAATAACCCAAAACATAGTCCCCTTGCTAAGGTAGTCAAGTTCTTAGTCATCTGAAGAGCTACATCAGGCTGCATCAGAGTGTGCTTAGCCGAGCATGAAAGTTCATGCCCAAGTCCTGCCTGTGTGAGAAGCCGAGAGTAGGGAAGCCATGAGACCCGGAAAACAAGGAATATTTCATATTTCACTGGGGGGAGAATCTGGGGAACTCAAAGAGCCTTGTGGTGATCTCAGATGGACTGGAGCCAGGTTACTAGTACACCCCAAGGAGAGCCACCATGTTCTGGCAGGCTGTCCCCGGGGGTCCTTCCTCAGTGAGGATGCTCTGAGCCATTTGAGCTGGGGAGCCTTTCCCTCCTGCCTCCCTCCCCTGAGACTCTGCTGGAGGGAGCCAGCCCTGAGAGCATCTCCACTGACATTGTATCGTCCAGAACGGCTCTTTGAGGACCCAGGTCCCGGCCGCCTCTCCCAGGAGGCAGGGAAAAGGCAGAATAATGTGGTCCCTTTATGGGAAGTAGCTTTCGGATTCTGCTGAGCGCAGTGTGTTCGATTGTTTCTTTTCTCCCCAGAAAACATTCACTGTGAATAACTTGCTGTTTGGAAACAGGTCTACTTAAAATGCCACGTTAATATAATTATTTACAAATACTGGCATAAATGAAATAAAGGTCTGACTAAAACAGAAAACTTCAAAGCCTAACACCATGGCTTTAATGAACGGAGCAGATAAATGCTGAATAATTTTCCGCTTCTTTCCCGGCCTTCTTGACAAGCCTTTTTTCCCTCCTACACACACATTCCAGGTGAAAGTTTCCTTTTTTTAATTTGCTCCAGCTTCCCAGTTTGTAGCACATAATGCCGTATACACATCATTTGTGTTTTTGAATGGCTCTTGCACAGATCGGAACTTGCCACCTCCAGACCATTACAACTACTTTTATGTTATCCTTTTGGGGGGAAACAATCAACAACGAAGCCCTCGGGGGAAATTCTGGGTACACAATCAGCGAGCCAAAGCCTGCTTTCCAGTATCCAAATCTCCCCTGACTGACGTCAGAGGCAAGGAGTCACTGACGCTCCTGTGAGCTGCCTGAGGGTGTCTGATGGCAAAATCCAACATATTTTCAAAATGACAACCAGACTATCTAAGCCACTGGCTACTGGTTGTCGAATAACAGGCCTTCTATTCTGACAGTGCAGAGTAGTCAAGTAATTCAAGCAAGTGAAAAGCACCTGGCTTCCTTCCTCATAAGATGGGTGCCATGGCCCATCTGCCCCCACCCTGGAGTTCACTGCTCAAAAGCAGCTTAGACCTGGCAGTCTGCCTCCCCACTTCCGGCCCTTCAACGTGGGAACTGGGAGGGGGAAGGCTGCTCTCAGAGGGGTTTGTCTTCTAAAACCAAATCCTGGATCTTCGTTTCAAAAATGTGACACCCCCTCCACTGCTTGCCAACCACATAAAAAGCCTCAAAGAAACACTGCCACACGTACCGGGATTTATAACCTATTGCCATTTTGGCATGCATATCCTCGGGGGATAGCAGCTCTCCAAAATCCCCACCCACTCAGTGTCTTCCTGCTCAGGAATCAAAGCATCCTCACCTCTAAAGAGCCAACCTGGATTTTGTGGCTGGTAATGGGGACAGGTATAGAGAGAAATTCAAAAGGCTGCCCCCAAGCCAAGCTCAACAGGGACAGTTCACTGTCTGCAGGCTGGCAGCAGCCTGCCCCTTCCCTCCTGTGGTCACCCAAACAGCAGCAGCAGGAGCAGTGACTAAACCTCATGGTTTGCTTGAGACACACTTGCCTTCCACACTCTTCTTATGACCTGTCTCTGAAAGGTGGCCAAACCCTGGGAGAGATTTGTGGGTTTTTTTTCTTTTGGAATTAAAAACTTGACAATTGTTTAGGTGGGAAGCTCTCTGAGGGATGGCTCAGTTCTTTAACTTTCTTTCCCGAGTGCTCAGTATTTTCCCTAGGGCTTTGTTGTTTTCCCCCAAAGGATAGCATAGTGTGGGCATCTTATCTGATGGCACAGGGATGAGGTAGGACCTGGAGCAGCCACTGGACTCTTAGGTTGCAACTTCCCTGCCTCCACCATGAGCCAGCCAGAAACAACTGTGGTTTTTTTTTGTTGTTGTTTTTTTGTCATCCTCAGACTACCGGAGGAGACCTTCCTTAATGACTCCCCCCAGTGTATATTGATTCCCCTCACTTGGACCCCCATCCATCCCTTTCCTCCAGCCCTACTAATGTGAAGGTGCCCTGTAGACTATAAGGCGCTGTACCATAAATGGAACATTATTTAGGGCAATATATTATAGAGGAAATAGCTCTGGGCAATTACCTAAATGGTCCTGTGCCTTGGTTTCTTCAGCTTTAAAATGGGGATAGTAATCTCTGATGTTTGGATTACCTCAAAGGGTTATTGTGAGTATCTAAATGTTTAAAGTCTATGTAAATGTCATCATCACCATCACAATATTTTCCTAACCTTTGCATCCTCAAAACAGGAAGTGTAAAGTGAACCTGTGGTTGGTGACAGAGTGGAAAGAAGGTTGGGAGCAGGAGTGAGCCTGGGCCTGGCTGCAGTTCTGCCCTAGTCTCACTCTGTGAGCTGGAACAGGCTCCTCGGGCCTCCGTGCCCCCCTGTGGCACGTAGAAGGTGGTGGTCTAGCTCTGAAGGAATAGGCAAAGTATTGAAACTGGAAGGGACTCCTGGAGTTTGCACGGGCTCAGGAAGTTCCAAGTTCAGTGCGCTCCTGATGGTTCTGATGCGCACTGCAATCCTGGAGGTAACCCTTTCAACTCCCTCAAGTGCAGGAGCCAAATCTAAGCTTAAGAGACACAACGAGGACCCAGTAGGAAAGGTTGGGCTGGGCTCTGGGCAGTGATTCGGTCCTGACAAGCTTTCCACCTCTGAAATATGTAAGCTGCTTTGAGAAACAAATCCCCCACAATGAGGGCCAGAGACTATGTCATACCCACTAGAATGAAAACTGCATAGAAAAAGGAAAGTAAGTGTTGGCAAAGATGTGGAGAAACTGGAGCCCTCGGACATCAAGGTGGGAGTAAAACGGTGCAGCCACTTTGGAAAAGGGTTTGGCAGTTCCTCAGGAAATGAAAATAGAACTATTATCATGTAACCCAGCAATTCCACTCCCAGGTATATTCCTCCCCAAATTGAAAGCAGGTGTTCAAACAAAAACTTGTATGTAAGTCTTCATAGCAGCCCTATTCACAATCGGCAAAAGGGGAAACAACCTTAACTGTCTATCAACTAATGAAGACATAAACAAAACCTGGTATATCCATACAATAGAATATTATGGTATCATAATCTGGTATATCCATATACTAGAATATTATTCAGCCACAAGAAAAGAAATGAAGGACTGATACATGCTACCATGTGGGTAGACCTTGAAAACACTATCAAGTGAAAGAAGTCAGGCACAAAAGGCACCTAAGGGATGATCGCACTTACATGAATACTCCCAATAGGTAAACATATGGACACACAAAGCAGACTAGTGGTTGTCAGCGGCTGGGAATGGGGGATGACTGTTTATTTAAAAGGGGGCTCCTTTTGGGTGATGAAAATGTTTTGGAACTAGATAGTGGTGATGGTTGCACAATTCTGTGAATGTGCTAACTGCTACTGCATTGTACAGTTTAAAATGGCTATGATGACAAATCTTATCTGAATTAAACCACAATTTTAAAAAACGCCAGACTAAAGTGGGAGGTAGAGCGCCAGAACCTTCCAGAACCATTACTGCGTACTGTACATGCCCTTCCGAGGGCCGAGGTTGTCGGCTTAATTGAGAAATTATTCCTAATAAGTCCCAAGGAGCTCTGAGTCTTTTCCTTACAAACGGGAAACAATCATATCTCATGGCAGCTCATTACGCATTCTTTTGGTACCGTGAGTTGTTTTAAAACCGTGAAATTAGTTCTGGCAGAGTTTACAGAAAAACACCCATGAGATGAGACTGAATGCGTTATGTAAGACGCCTCACACTCTGCACATGAGATGTTAACTCCTTACTGGCACAGCCAAGGACACGGAGTCATTTATAAAGTAACAGTACACTCTGGTTTCCACCAAGACCATCGCGTGGTTGACAGGAAGAAGCAGTCATCTGGATTCACATCTGGACGGGCCCCCTAAGCCATGGCCAGGTCTCTCCTTTCCACATGAGGCCAGGGAGGCCCCAGAAGGTGAAGGACTTGCCTTACAAATTGGTTTTACTAAAAGTTCTAGTCTTTTTCCAGGAGCTAGGCTGATGCTTCAGTGTGGTGTACTGAAGGCTTTAAAATCATCCAGGTATCTAAAACATTAGTTCTCTGTAGCTGTGACATAGCCCAAGCAAGAAGATGACTCGTTTGGTCAACTGAGCTTAAATTCTGGCATTGAGACACAAATTACAAAAGTTTCCACTTGACAACCAATTATTATACCTGAAAAAATGAAACAAAAAATCCCCACATATTTAATGCATGAGCCCCAAATAAGTTGCTAAGCTCATGAGCTCTCTTTCTCTTCCCTTTCTTCTTATAGACACACACACACTTCTCCTAGAGTGTACCTACAAAAATATATCTAAATATAAATGGAATATTTATCGATAAAATGAAATACTTCATTATGTCCTTTATTCAGAAAATAGCAAAAAAGATTAGAAAATTTTTTAAAGAAGAACCTGCTCAAGAAGTTAAACTTGGGGAAGCCCCAAGGACTCTATTAGAAATCCATGAACTCTTACTGTATGAAGAAACACAACAGGCTTAGTTATCTCGTTCCTAAACCAAAACACTGGCTCCTTCAAAGGAAGAGAGGGACCCTCACAGGCAAGGTACCCTGACTATAGCAACATGTGATCACTGACCACCAAGGATGGAAAATCCAACTGAAAGAAAGCTGAAGTAAGCAAACACTCGATAACCTGGAGCCACGCAAAGTACCAGCAAACCATACCCACCCTAAAAGGGCAGCCTGGAAGAGGGGGGGGAAGAGAGGCTTAGGAGTCAGGCAGACCCCGTTAGAAGGCCAGACTTTGCCATTTAACTTGGTGCAATCTTGAGTAAATGACTCCCCTTCTCTTCTTACCCCTAGTTTCTTTCTATAAAGGAATGATACATCCTCACTTGAGACTGGGAACAGGCATATGGACCTTGCGGGGTTATTGTGAACATGAGATGATTTATGTAATGAGCTAACAGAAGCATCTAGTTATTGCTCAATGAAGGACTTTTTTTTTAAAGACCTGAGAACTTCAGGGTATCCTGGTGTGGTCTGGTTATTCATGTTCTCAGTGAGAACCCTGAGTCATCCAGAGAGCTTTAACGTGTAGCTGTGTGTTCTCAGGGGGAAGGCAGGGACCTTCCTCCAACCAGGCTCTCCATCCCCTTCCTCTCCCAGGACCTGGCAACTCAGGCCTCCATCCCTTTGTGCCCATCTCTGGAGCCCTGCTCTGATTCTCTCCCTCTCCTTTTAAGACTTACTATTCTTCTACAAGTTATCTTATACACTGATCCATTCTAAGGTATGAATGCTTGATAATGGCAAAGCTAAATTCTTGTGGGTATCAGTTAGCAAGGGGGACTGCCTGCAGCCAAAGGAATACATCTCTCATAGTGACAGTTCAGCAAAGGTGTGTCCTCTCAATCACACTTTGTAAGCAGTTTCTTCTGCATGGCTAGTCCGAAGCATTCTCATCAGGAGCTGTGGGGACTCATAGGGCCCAGCACTGGCTGTGAACGGTATCTGATGTTTCCAATCAGAGCTTGATAGGTATCCACTCAAAACATTATAGCTCCCCTTCTAACTGGTTCATAGTTACATGCTTAATGTACTTATATTCTGCACTGGTCCAAGAATATTGGGGATGGGGTGCTGAGTCCCTAAGAGTGACAAGGTCTTATGCCAATAAGATCCCACCATCAAAATCTAAGTTTACCATTATGCTTTCATGCTAAAAAGCACTGAGAAGTGGCACTCATTTCTTTCCCCCTTTTCTCACTCTCCTCTGCAATCTGATGTTCTTTTAGACACCCATGTGCTGGAGAATGCTGGGGCTGAGAGGTAGATAAGGAGGGAGTGGCGCAGGAGAGAAATGGCTGAAGCTTTTCAGAATTTATCAAGATGTGTATACTGGGCTGTCTCCACCTTTTTGTCTCCCTCCTCCACTCTGTCTTCGTCTCTCAGTACCTCTATCTCTGACTTTCTACTTAAAACAACAGCGGAAATATTGCTAGGATCAAATGGAAAATATGATGTATACCTCATCTGCCCAATGACAGGGATTCTGATTTCTTACAGAGGACAGGCATTATGTCTGTTTTTTGTCTAATTCCAGCACGAGCCCACGCCCTGCACCAATTCTGCGCATCTCCTCTCAGCCCCGCATTCAGAGACATTTATATTGGCTGCCTGAAATGAACTATAATGGGAGAGTTTATGTCGAAGTACTTGGCAAACACTACAAATCAGGGCTATTTTCTTTTATCTGGAGAGCCAATTGTTAGACATTTATCAGCACACCACTGATAATAGGTATTGCATACATATTTGTTAAATAAACAAAGGAAGCATGATGGGCTGTTCCATTTAATCCAGCCACGTCCAACATGTTTCCGGCCTTACTCATCGCAAACCCTCTCTAGGTTCTTCTCGACAACATGATGACAAGCCTTAGGATGTAGTTAGGAAGCAGAGAGAGAAATGCCAGGAAGACTACTTTAAGACCACATTTCTCTTTGGTAACAGAGACTCTGACTCAACTCTGGTGGAAAGTATCAACCTTATAAACCCACAAGGAAGAGGTGAAGATTTCACACCAGTTCTCATTTCTTTTTATGTTAAAAAGAGAAGCGTGCTGAACGCTGGGACAGGGGTGTGAGAGGAAGGACGCCAGGAGCGAGCAGTCAGGTAGAGCAGCATCCTCTTTGTGACCTCAGCGAGCGAGTGCAGGTTTCGTTGATATTGACCAGTAAATAACACCTCTGCCTGATCTACAGGATAACCTCATCCCCCCCCTCCCCCCCCCCCCCCCACACACACACCTCCTATTCATCCTCTGGAACCCAGTTCTCAGATCCCTGTCCCTCTGCTGCTCGGACAGAACCATCCTGCTGCCTCCAGAAGAAAAGGGCTTGCTCCCTGGCATGCAGGCCTCCCAGCACACCATTCCTGTCTCAATTCCAGCACTCACTGTGCTGGGCTGCATGTAGCTGCTGATAGATTGGGTCCCCCAACCTCTGTCACTCTGTGACCTCCTCAAGGGCAAAAGCCACACAGAGGCTGCATTCCCAGTGCTTTTCAAGGGGCTTGGCACATAGCAGTTGATCAGTGCATGTTTATGAAAGTGAACCACTGAAAACCAGCCGTGGAAGGGCTGTTACACTGTGAACATAACGTATAAAATGTAAAGGGTTATTCTCAAGGAAAACCACAAAAAGGGTGACACACCCCTGGCAAGTCTCAAGAGCAGCCTTGGCCCATGCAGACACTATTAAAGCATTTAATCACAAAGCTGCTGGAATAAATTCGGGAACACCTGGAGGACTTGTGCAGAAAGGATCAATTAGGAACTCCAGAAGCATTCTTCCAACTAGGGGCCTCCTCCTCCTCCTCCCAGTGCGTTCCAACAGCTTTATTCCAGGATTTGGAACCCTCCCTGCCCACAGGGCTCAGAGGTAAGAATATTACATAAGGAGTGAATGCTGCCTTCATTTGTTTTATTAAAAGAAACAACCCATTTAAAGGAACACAGACTTCAGTGGCTCGATATTTCAGAATGTGAATATAACCCAGAGGCTCAGGCATACAGAAGGGCTGTCTTGAGAATGACCGTTTTTTCCTATTTAAAACATTCTGGAAAATTGCTCCATGTCCCTGTGCCAAAAAGAAAAAATGAAAAACATAAGGGCTATGTGGAATGTCTCTTCATCTTACAAATGACTTTAATGCATAATGTTATAAAGACATGAAGCTCTCTGGCCTCAAATGCCCCTGACGCAGCCGTCCAAGAGCCCACAAGAGGCAGCCCGCCACAGCGTGGAATTTGTGACTCTTACAAAGAAAACTCACCCTTTCAGAGGAGTGACATAGTTCTTCAAGGGCTTTTTAGTGTTCAGGCATTTCCTAATAAAATAAAAGCATGCTGGTTGGATGACTTTCTACCTGTATTATAGTGTCAGATGATGATGGTGGTGGTGGTGGTGGTGATGGTAGAGGTGTATTGGTGTAAAAAGCTGTTTTTGTATGTATTTTTCTCCGGTTTATTTGATACAGCAATCCTGTTACCTAGGTAGGGAGTGAACTGCTGATGTTACGAGATGTGGAAAATGAAGACTGAGAGGTGCCGTGGCGGGCGCCAGGTCCTATTGCTTGCAGCAGGACCCAGAGTTCTTGCAGGGGGCCTGGTAGGAGGGGGGTGGGGTGGGGACCTGGGGAGGAGCACCGCCAGGCATGGAGAGGATTTGGAAGAGCATATGTGTTGGAGTCAGACAGACCTGATTCTGCACCTGGACCCGCCCAAGGGTAGGTCTCGCGACCATGGGCCAACTATGTTCCCCCTGGCCACAGGCTCCTCATCTGAAAACATGAATACCAATTCCTCACTCAAAAATTGTTGCGAGGATCAAGTGGAAGTGGGGCAGATAAAGTACACGGTAGAATTCCCCAAATGGTAGGCACTGGCATTTATCCTTATTTCTAGCCTTACAGAGGTTCTTGACTCTGTGAAAGGGCTAATTTCTTTGGGACTCTGCCTGCATGGGAATTAGTCTTAATATTTCATGAGAACCATCTCTCTGTTCCCCCTTTAGCGGTTTAGCAAGTGACAAACAGCTCAAGTATGGATCTGGCTTCCATGTTCAGAAGGAACAACCACGCCCATCAAAGCATAGTGTGTGTGTGTGTGTGTGTGTGTGTGTGTGTGTGTAGCCTAGTTGCCTATTCTTTCACACTCCTTTACTTTTGAAATGATATTCACCTGTTACTGACAAACCATCTTTGTCTTTTTCAGATATTTCTGTGTCAACAGACAGAGAGGAAAATCTTTGCCCAGATTCAATAAGGCAGGAAATCAATTAAGGTTTTCATTCTCTGCTTAGCCTCCAAAGACAAGATGATGAGAAAAGGCCCAAGTAAAGGAAATGTATACAGATTCCTGGCAGTTTCTCTCTGGGTTCTCTGTTCTGGAAAAAATGAAATAAGAACAAAAAGCCTTACATGTCCTATTTAAAAGCTAAGTGCTATTTTTTTCTCTGTTTTTTTTTTTTTTTTTTTTTAATGTACAAAGCCCCTCCACTCTATTTTGATTAATATGGACAACTGTGACAGAGGAAAGATGCCTCAATTTTAAAAAGACAACCCTAAATCTAACAGCTTGGTTTTTAAATGGCTACATTTAAATATTTCTTTCTCTGTTCATTTCCAAACCTGGGCCATAAATCACCCTTATGAACACAATGGCCTGTGCCTGTAGCCATTTATCATTTGGATAATGTCACCTGCTCAGGTGTGCATTAATTTATGCCTCAAATTAGAACTCTGGTTGGCTGAAATCTTCCCTCTCATCGGCACATCCGGAGCAGCAGCCCCGTAGGACCGATGGTGCACAGCCCAGGGCAGGGAAGAACCTATGCTATTTCCACTATCAGGGGAGGAGGAAGGAGCTGGTGGAAAAAGAGCTGGGGCCTAATAGTCCTCTCTAGTTCACTTGCTCAGCCTCTTCATGTTCATCATCCAAGGAAGAACCCTATTATAAAATGTTCACCGATGCCAGTCCAGAGCAAGGGGCATGCTCGTAGTAGGTGTGTCAGCTTTTGCTGCTACAAGGAAAGACAAGGTTTTAAAAAGGCAGGAGATAGAGGAACATGGAGCCCATAAGGCAGCATCTCAGAGCCAGGGTGGCTGTTGGGACTGCGAGTCCTAGTTTTGCTGTTAATGGTCAGGTCATTTTTTTTCTGGGCCTCAGTTTCCTTAGCAGTAAAATAAAAGATCTCCAAGATCTTTCTTCTCTGACAGTCCATGACTCAATCCAAGAGGAAGTAGTTCATTGTTCATTACTCCTCAACCCACATGATGCAGCTACTACTCCAGCTACCCCAAAATAGACGGGAAAGGACAGCTCTATGTTTCTGACCCAGGATATGGAGAGCTGGTTCTTATATATCTTGGCAGGGAAATCTGTATTTGGTCTTCTTTTCTATATCCACTCTTTCCTTCTCTTTTCCCTCCTCTCTGTGTGTTTCAGTGTCTCTCTTTTCCATTATCTCAGAAATAGAGAAAACACTATCTGGGACTAGCATTAACATTAACAAACGTTCAAAATGGGTTTGCTCTGTTTTAGGTATTATATTACAATATTTGAGTAAAACTATCTCATTTAACACTTCACATAACCTAGGGAGGCCCACATTAATACCCTCCATTTGACAGATGAAGAAACTGAGGCACAGAGTGGTAACTTGACCATGATTTCACAGGGAGTAGCAGATTGAATCTGAATCCAGGGTCACTGGACTCCCAGCTGACTGCTATGTCCACAGCGCTGAAGTGGGCAAGTTCATGAATCAGGGTCCTTCAGAATGTTGTTTAGTAAGCTCGATTGCTTAAGCTCACTGGTGATTAAGATCACCTGTAACCAAGGGGGATAACAAATATTTTTTAATTTCCACAAATGACAGAGGTGTGACTATAAAATTACATATGTATGAGATTAAACAACTGATTTCAAGAGGCACACACACAAAAACTAATCTTGTTGCATTTTGGCCAGGTTTTATATATTTGAATTGTAAATTCAGAAATCCTGGCTCAGTTGATTTCTCTTTATAAGCCTGTGATCGCAGCTCTTAAAATAGTCTCTCCCTTTCAACAGAAGAAACCTAAAATCCAAATCTGTCCATTGTTCTTTTTAAATGACCTCTTTATACATGTAGTTTTAAAAATTACTTCTTCGTCACCCAAGTAAATCAAGAGAAAATGTCTTCCCAGCCACAGTTTGTTTAAGGCGCCTGTTTTGTTGAGGGCGTGAAAATTGTGGCAATCCCATGGAGCAAGTCCTGAGCACATTCAGGGCAGTGAATCACTGCTTCCACCAGCCACTTCCACAGTGTGCAGCCAAAGTTGCCTCAAGCTCCTCTCTGCCCCCCGCCCCCTCATATGCAGCCGTCCCCTTGTCCCCTCTCACCATGACCATGACAACACTTTCCCCTGACAGGCAAGGGAACACCTGCCAGAGGGTGACTTCACCACACCAATCACTCTGACAACAGCCCAAATAAAACCATGTCATTTAAACCACAAACAACAATCCAACAGGGCCTGGGAACTCAAACAGAGGAATAAAACAGGAGGGAGGGAGGGAGAGGAAGAGAGAGAGAGAGAGAGAGAGAGAGAGAGAGAGAGAGAGAGAGAGAGAGAGAGAGAGAGAAAGAGAGAGAGAGAGAGAGAGAGAGAGAGAGAGAGAGAGAGAGAGAGAGAGAGAAGGCACAAGCTGGTGCCATAAACAAAACACAGTCACCCCTGCATGGGCTTGGGAAATCAGGGAGACAATGCAGCTAGAGGGAGGAGGAAGGATTCAGAAGGAACTGGGTTCGAGTCCAGCATTTCTGCTTCCTGGAAATGCCACCTTGAGAAAGTTACCCTCTCATCCTGTGTTCTTATTTGTAGGATAGAATTATCCAACTCATAGTGTTGTAAGATTCAAAGTATTTATGTAAAACACATGGCATGTAGCACTTAATTTGTGTTTGCTGACTTATAGTGCATTATTAATATAGGATCCTATGGTAGGTCGCTTTCCTTGCACATAAGTTAATCTTCTAGAGCCCAATGTGTCCCTCTCACTTGGCAAACTGTTCCCTACACCATTAAGAAGAATGTGAAAGAGGCCTGGATTACATCCCTGGTTTTGCCTCTGGCCAGTTGGAGGCAATCACATTACTTGGTGTCAGTTTCCACTTCTCCCAAATAAGCTCAATTGTCTCTAATATAGTGTCCTTCCCTCTACCCATCATTCCATACCAACTTGTTAACACAACTGACAAAGGGTTACATGTTAGGGGCCCAGGAGCCCCTCCCTTCCTATGGAGTAGGGGTCCTCCTCTCTGAGTCTGCCCCTCCTCCAGGAATGTTGAGGGCGGCTGGGCAGGGTTGGTGCCTGGGAATTGTTTGTAAAGTCTCACTCTGGAGTGTTCCAGCCAATTTCCTCAGCATCTCTACCAAGCATTTCAGGCAGTGACGTGCTACTTTGAAATGTTTCCTTTCAGTAGGAAAGTCGGAACTGTCAGAAGGTGTCTAATGCTTCTGCTTTTGATTCCTTGGTAAGAACCCAAGAAGGAAAAAAATGCAAGGGGTTTAAAAACAAAAACTCCAGGGGCAGAAGAAAGTCCACGTTCTAGTGGATGGCTGGCCCAGGGCCTGACCAAAGACACCCAACACGACACACTGACCAGCAGTGAAGGCGTCTACACAGCCACCCATAGACAGAGCAGCTAACCCTGGGCCAGATCGGAAGAGAATGGGTCAAACATTGCTTGCCATGCTAGTGGGGACTGTTAGATGGCCTTTACTGTTCCCTCTTCCAGGGACTTGTGGTGGCATGAGAATTCTTAAAGGCTTTACAGTTCCATAACATGCTTCTTCTCTTCACTCTCCTTTGATCCCCACAGCAATGCTACGTTGATTCCCATTCCACAGATGAAAAAACATTATGTAGAGTGTCCCAAGAAATGTCTACACACTAACAGCTGGTAACTCACTTAATTTTCTCTTACATTTTGAAAATGAACTGCATGTTAATAAGCACTGACTTTATAATTATTCAAAGTGTGTATACATTTTGGGGGACACTGTATATTTAATGAGATTTAGGACCACCAGGTCAGGAGCAGAGCTAGGACTGGAGTCAGGGCTGACTTGCTCCACTACCATCATGTGTCCCATCCACTCCAGGGAGCACATCTGTACATGAAAAAAGGAGAAAAGCAGCGTCTGTCTTGAGGGTATTAAGGAAAGAATGTACTGAGCAAGTGCCAGGGGTCTGCTTTCCAGTTTAGATTCTGCTCCGAGTTGGGGGACCTTGGGCAAGTTCTTGCCTTTTCTGAAGCGAGGTTCTTGCCCATAAGACAATGTCCTTCAACTCTAAATTCTATAACCACTTCCCTGCCTCCTTGGAATGACCAAACTGACATCAGATTTGGATTGGTAAATTGTACAGTAATAGCAGCCTAAACAACAGCAATCGGTGGAAATGTACGCAATTAATTCCAGTTCTGTCTTTTTAAAAATTCATGTTTAAAAGTTATTCCTGAACATTATTTAAAAAGAGAAGTAACTCTAGAAAGCTTTGTAGAAACACCAACAGTCCCCTCCCTCCATTTCCAATGTCTGGAGGGCAACCACTTTCAACTCCTTTAGCTGATTCTTTTGATATTTACCTCCATATCTCTAAGTAACATGTTTATATGCCTACTTCTAGACTTTTCAGTTTTAGGCTTTATCTACTGACCTTCCACTATGGAAGATGAGGTTTTTGCTTTCTTTTAAGAACCACCACACCCACCACACAAGCACATTTCCTGCCAATGTAGTTCTATCACAATTTTTTTGGATCAATATTCTGTGCTTCCGGCTTAATCACAAGGAACATGCTATTCACTGTTAGGTCAAGTTGTATCCAATGGGTAATCTTCCTCTTCTGTAGAATCTTATGTTTCTCCTGGTGTTAATAATGAACTGTTTTGTTTGCTTAATTTTCTATGTATTGATTACTTACTTACAAACTCTTCTCTAGTGTCATCAGTTTCAACACATTCAGATATAGCAGGTATTCTACCAATTTCACCTCAAAGCAATTTCCCCAGGAGTCTCTGACTAGCTCCAGAGTGGAATGGTTTTGCTCTGGGCTGTGACCCAGCCATTGTCTTGTGACTTCTTTTTTCCATCATCCTGGGGACTCTCTTCACTATCAGTTTATTTGGCTTTCTTGTTCTGTAAGTGCCTGTGTCTTTCTTGGTTTATGTCCTCAATTTGATGGAATCTCCTGGGAAAGAATGTGTGAGGTAAACTTTTGGAGATCTCACAGTATTTGAAAATGGTTTTTATTCTGACCTCACATGTAATTGATAGTTTGGTTAGATATAGAATTCTACACTGGAGATCATTTTCCCTTGGTATTTTGAAAACCTTGTTCCTTCATCTTCTAGTTTCAGAGGCTGTTATTCAGAAACATATTATTCATCTAATTCTTGACCCTTTATATGAAACTTTGGTTTCTCTTTGGAAACCAAAGGTCTTCTTTTTGTCTTTGGTGTTCTCAATTTCAAAATGATCCTGCCTTAGTACAGATCCAATTTCATCCATTCTATTAGGCATTCTGATAGATTTTACGGGAACTTCATGTCTTTCACTTCCAAATTTTCCTGAATCATCTCTTGAATTATTTTACCTTTTTCTCCCACTCCCCTTCTTTGTTTTTCATTCAGACTCTTAGATTTTAAATTTGTTATAGCTCAATCTTATTTTTGAGTGTTTCTTCTTTTAAAATATTCTATAATATTTCATGGAGGTCATATGTCCCTTTATCTTTGTGTGTTAAAAACAGGAGTATTTCTGTCTCCCATAATTTTCTTCTCCCTTCATAGCTTGTTTCCTCTAATATGCTACTTAAAAATTTCTTTCCAAGTAGACACTTTCCTCAAATGCCTAGTAATTCTTGGTTATCTGCTCTTAAGAATGGGACATTAAAATGCTGAGTATGGTTTTGTGTGCATGAGAGGGGTTCATTCACTGACTGATTGGACTATTTCCTTGAGGAACTCCAACTCCAGATTCTTTAGCGTTTTATTCCTCTTAGTCTGGTCAGATACTACAGGGAAGATTCCAGCTTCTGCTAAGAGGTTGACATCTCACTGTCATTGCATGGGAGCCAAGTCCGTGGAAGAAAGCAGGGATTCTCCAATTAGTTATATGAATGTACCCTTAATTCCACTGTTTGCATATGATGTCCCAAGTCAAGGGACTATCTATTTACAGATTCCAAAAATACAGTTCTGCTCAGAGAAGGGGTGAGGCAGTTTCCCAGAGGGAATCTATCACTTAAACAGACTTTGAATTAATATTCTATTGTTAACCCACCTTGTAGCACACTTTCAGAGGTAACTGATGCCATCGATGCTTAAACCTTTGGGGTAGTGGGCTCTGTGATATTCTAGATTTTCCCCAGTCTGGCTTTAGGTTCAGCTTTGTCATCTGGTACATCAGTCACCTCTACTCCATTGGCTTCCCAGCTTCCAAATATTGTGGCTGATGTATTCTCATATGTGGTTTTGTAGGTTATCCTTTAAACAGACTCTTTACAAATCATTTAGTGGATTTTGAGGAGAGAATAGCATTAAATGTGTGTTTAATCTCTCTTTTTAACTATTTTGTTTAAGCTCTGTCATTCTGTCTCATACACAGTAAAATAATCAAATATACTTTGGATCAACAGTATAGAAACATTGAAAGAAATCTTAATCCACTAGAAAAGTGATGGTTTCTTTATGTCATTTATTATTGCCCAAATCTCAATTCTCACTTCTGCCTAGTACATATCTGTAGGCCTGGCCCTGCAAGATAGATTTGTAATCTGAGCCTTTGAAATATCTATTTGGCCATTAATCCTTGGTGAGCAATGTACAAAGCCAGCCAAAGACCAAATGATGTTGATTTCACATACTGTCTCTTGGACAGCTAATAATTTTCCATCTCAAGTTATTTATGAAAGTTGAATCATTTGTCTGTTCATTATTTTAATACTGAAATGCTCACTCCATACCTGTTAAAAAAAGCCCAACACCCCAAAGTTGAATCATGTGGTAGCATTCTTTAATTTTGAAGAATCATGCATATTATAGAAAAGGACACTATATTTATAAGCGTGGCCTCTGGCATCACACTGCCTACATGTGAATCTCTGCATTCCTGTGTTAGACCTTGGGAAAATTGATTAACCTCTCTGTGCCTTGGTTTCCCCATATGTAAAATAGAAGCAACAATAATAGTACCTGTACTCTAAGTTTATCATGAAAATTAAATTAAATAATATATGGATAAAGCACATTTCTCAGTGACTGACACATAGAAGAGCACATATGTTATCTAATGCTATTCCTTATTATCCCATATGTTTAAGGACTCAGAATAAAGTTAATAAATATATATCCAATGAAAGCGTGACTTGATAATGAGACACTCCTTCACCCCTCAGTTATATAAGAGAAATAATCCTGTCATCTGACAGTTAAACTGTGAATTCAGCACCTAGTGGGTTTGAGTAGAAACACACACAGTCAGGAGGAAGGAGGTCTCAGGTCAGAGGGCCCTAGTGTGATGGGACTGATGGAAAGTGCACCCTGGATAGATGACCATAACCAGGGGCATGTCCTGCTCTTGTATTAAAAAGGATACTCAAGAGTCTGGATCCTGGTGAAAGTACCAGGGCAATTCCACTGTGCCAACCAGGAAAGGCTGGATCTGTGGTAACCAAGAAATCGCTGCATCTTAGTAGCTTAATGGGAAAAGCCTTTCCCCTAGGTTCCATGAAGCCTGGAGAGGGTGAATAGTTCTTCTCCATCCTGTTTCTCGGCCGTCTGGAACACCTGGTCCCTAAGGCTCCCCACGGGAGGAGAAGAGAAATAGAAAAGGCAGTGGAACTACCACATCCACTGAAATTCAATTTGCCAGAACTCAGTCTCACAGCCCCAACCTAACTGTGAGGAGCCTGGGAAATGTATAGCCTGTGTGCCAGGAAGAGCATACAGGGTGGTAAATGCTGAGTCTCATGAGGGCCACACCTGTTGGGGAGAGATAACTGGACAGCCAGCTGCTTTTGCTAAGGAATGATTTCCTAGCTCTTCACTGAGCACCCCCAAATGTGTGGTGGCCTTCCAGTCTCTTTGCTCAGGTCCCATGGAACACACAGGTGGTCAAGACCTGAAACCTGTGTGCTTAGGCCTGTCAGTTATCAAGGCAGGGCGAATCTAGCTGTCAGTCTAGTAGGAGCTCCATCCCTAGGGGTGTGTGGGGTCTGGAATCTGTTGACTGAAACCTGAGCTTTAAAATGAGCTCTGCTCGATCCTATCCTTTGCCCATCTTCCCATCAGTTCCGCCTTGTGGCTGAACTTAGAGCTTCTAATTGGTGACAGCTGAGAGGATAGAAAGACAAGAAATTGCTCTAAATCATATCGTTAGAATAATTGTTTATTAGGTCAGATGTAATGACAATATTTTGTATAATATATTATAGATCATGGAGCAGTTTTATCTTTGTTGCATTAGTTTATCACTGAAATACTCTGGGGAATAAGGAGCAGAATTATTGAAATTTTAGTATGAGAAAATCCAGACTCAGAGAATGGAAGTGCCACATTGAGATCAGTCAGTGAGCTGCAGCTGCAAGAGACCCTAGTGCCTGGTCTTCCAACTTCTGTCTAACTTTAACTTGTGATGTTTCCTTTGTGTGTCTCAGTACTAAGTACTGAGATTAGTTGTACTCAGTACTGTTCAGTTCTGTGCTATGGGGAAAATCAAGGTATTGAAACCTAAGTAATTTACAATCTATCTTGGTAAAGAGGCCTAAAGCAATCTATGATATTAGGAGAGAATGTGGAATTAGGGGCTAATTTAGCTCTTGCAGTCCAAAGGGATAGTTTTGTGCAACAAAATGGCCCCAAATCCAGTCCTGAAACGTGTCTCCATGCTCTTGCCCAGAATGCTCCCTTTGCACAGAGAGCTTTCTCTTAGTTCTCAGTCCAATAACCTCATCTTTTGAATGCTGGCTCCTATGCTACTCCCTCCCCCAAATTTTTCTGCAAACTCCCCAGGTATAATTAATCAGTCTTCTTTCTCCAGGATGCCCTGGAGCCCAAATCACATATATGTTATGTTTGTTGATTTTGGGTAGAGGTGAGCAGGGTGGAGGGGGTATATGGGATTTTTTTTTCCTAGGTAAATCCCTGATTTCCTAAGGGTCGGAATCAAGCCTTTTTCTGCTCTGTATCTCCATGGTCCAGTGTGGTTCCTGACTTGAATTCAAGGTTCATATAATGAAAAAAGAATAATCTGAGAGAGAGAACACAGCTGGCCAATATAGACCTATATGTATCGTGCACAAGCTTGAAGCCTAGAATTTTGGAGGCAGGACACCAGAGCTGAAGAAAATGGGTAGAAGAGAAGAAAGGGGCTACACCAGCAGATGCCTAAGAATCTTTGGGGTGCGTGCTTCTCCCCATGCTATTTGACTTTGTTGCCATTTCTGACTGGGGCCATGATTCTTCTGCAGAGGGCTGCCCCTGGCACGTGAACCAGCCGCTCCATGTGCATCAAGGACAATGCAGAGGGGAGCGGTGGGGGCACAGTTATCAGGATTGGTTCTGGGCGCTCCCCTCCTCTCCTCGAAGGTCTCTCCCAAGCCTTGAGGTGAATTCTTTGCTTTGGCGCTGGGAAAATCAGAACCTGTGTTCCTAAGCGGGATGCGTGAAGCAAAGGTGTTGATAAAATGCAAAAACCCCAGTTTATCTTCCCACGGTTTGACCTTAAGGAAGTCAACTAACCCAAGGGCGCTTTAGTTTACGCCTCTATAAAGGAGTCTAATGATACTTTGCCTAACTCATGGAGGAGTGGCAAGGCTTAATTAACCAATGCTCATTTCTCTCAACACTTTGGATGCCCTCCATGGGCACAAGATTATGTTATTACTTGAAATAATAATAATAGTTTCCCCTAATAATTCTGTGTTATTATTGCATTTAAGAAACTGTATTAGAGGCCTTCTGGATCTAGTTTAATACCTATAAATGTCTCTCCCTGGCAAAACAAGGGAGCATTGCCCAGTGATTATGGTTTGTCTTACATTTCAAAACTAGTCGGTTTAAACCCTCAGCAGAGTCCTTAAAACAGCGCCCGGCCAAGGGGGGCCTCTTTTGATCTCAATTTGCTGGACCACTGAAAGCACTTAACCTCAGCGAGGCAGCTTGTTTTCAAAGCCGGGGACTTGGCAACTCTCAGGGCCCAACCTAGGACTGTGAAAAGATAGGCGCAGAGCCAAGATACACAGGCCCAGCTTCCCACCCTGCAGGTGGAGCAGGGCACGTATCACAGGTCTGATCACTGTTGCCCCCTCTTTATTTCCCAGTTTCCTCTGGCTTTTAGAGTCAAGTCTACACCCCTCCCCAAGTGCAAAGCCTTCAAGCTGCACCCGTGGCCGCCCTCCACCTCATCTTCAGACACTGTCCCTTGCTCTATGCTCCTCCACCCCGGGCTTTTATTTCTTCACACACACGTGTTCTGTCTATCTCTTCAGGGCTTTATACAGGCTGTTCCTCAGCCCCTGCAAACCCTCTCTCTCTTGTCTGTACCTCCAGCTCCCAGGTAGATGTTACCTTCTTTCTGAGCCCTCCTGGGTGCCCCCACAGTGTACTTTGTATCCTGAGCTAAGCACCTGGCAGAGAAAATCAAACTTGCCTATTAACTTCCAGGTCTGCCCATGGAATTCTGTGGGAGCATCACGTGTGCCAATCCTAAGTCTGCACACAGTAGGTGCTTAATCAATGTGTTGCAGGCTTGAAAAATATAGTTTCCCTCTTATACCCCATTCTCTTATAGTCCATGCCTGACCTTAACCCTAATCCTTTCCTCCCCTCCCCTATACCAACTAAGGGCAAGTAAAATGGATCAAGAATGGAGAAGAGAAAATCATAAATTCCTGAGAAAGATATACCACAGCTGTGAGGGATTAGAAACCAGGCAAAGTGAGAAAAGAAGAGGAATATTGGGAAGGGAGGATCTGAAATGAAAGAGAACAGGTACAAGGATTCTAATATGCTAAGATTAGATCAAACCATCCTTACATTGTAATTATTTTTCAGGCATTTGCCAAGTAAGAAGTGAGGAGAAGCTGTTAGGAATCTATATTATCTCCTTTATTGCTCACACTCACTCTATTCGACAGCCACTGCAGGGGTGGGCAAACTTTTTGACTCGAGGGCCACAATGGGTTCTTAAACTGGACCGGAGGGCCGGAACAAAAGCATGGATGGAGTGTTTGTGTGAACTAATATAAATTCAAAGTAAACATCATTACATAAAAGGGTACGGTCTTTTTTTTTTTTTTTTTTTTTTAGTTGTATTCATTTCAAACGGGCAGGATCCGGCCCGCGGGCCGTAGTTTGCCCACGGCTGCACTAGAGCCACGTTTAACAGAAGGAGGCAGAGAAGCTCAGAGAGGTAGAATACCTTGCTCAAGGTCACATAGCTAATAAATGGCAAAGCCTGACAGGAAACCTAAATATGACTGAATCTCACCTCTCAAATTTAGAAGCATAAGATGCCCACCCTCTCTGATTGGTGTTTCTAGCTCCTTGGGATATATTCCTAGAAGTGGGATCACTGGGTCAAATGAGAGTTCCATTTTTAGTTTTTTGAGGAAACTCCATACTGTTCTCCACAGTGGCTTCACCAGTCTGCATTCCCACCAGCAGTGCAGGAGGGTTCCCTTTTCTCCGCATCCTCACCAGCACTTGTTTGTTGATTTGTTGATGATAGCCATTCTGACAGGTGTGAGATGGTACCTCATTGTCATTTTGACTTGCATCTCTCGGATAATTAGTGACTTTGAGCATGTTTTCATATGTCTCTTGGCCTTCCTTCTGTCTTCTTTTGCAAAGTATCTATTTAGGTCTGTTGCCCATTTTTTTATTGGATTGTTTATCTTCCTTTTGTTAAGTTGTATGAGTTCCCTCTAAATATTGGAGATTAAACCCTTATCGGTGATAACATTGGCAAATATGTTCTCCCATGAGTGGGGGGTGGGGGCTTGGAAGGTAATGGGGGGATGAGGACACATATGTAATACCTTAATCAATAAAAAAAATTTAAAAAAACCCCCAAAGATATCCACCCCGCTGATGGAGCATCCTTCCCTAGGGGCTCTGAGGCCCTCACATGTCCCTTCCTTTGGTATGAGGAAGACAAAGTGAGTAACTAATAACTAAGAATAAAAAGGAACTTAGCACCCAGTTAAGTGTTAAATGCTGTACGTTGAAGAACAGTTTCCTACTTTTGCAAAAAAAAGAAAAAAGAGAAAAGATTTTCTTTCATCAGAAGGAAGATGAATTGAGCTGCCTTTCCTTGGCCCTTGGTTTATTTTTCCTTTATTAGGTGCCCGTCTCGGAGCCCTCCTGTGTACATAGGCGCAGCAAGCACTAGTTGTTCATTCTTCATCACAGCAGTAGTTTCTGCTAGTTTGGGCCTGGCACACAGCACTGTGCTTATAGACTTCTGCAAAACCAGCACAAGACAGCCTAACAGACCTTACCAGAGAATAAACTTCCCACCGCCTCTCGCCTTTCTTAAAGGCTCCATGACACGAGTTAATAGATGCCAGCAGTCCAGATGCTAACTGACATCTAAATAACTTGGTCTCACTCTCTGGTTTTCTACATCTAAATTTCCTCTCCCTGTGGGGAATGAGATTAAAAACAAGAGTCCCGTGTAGAACAAGCAACTGCCTTGTCTTTGATTTATACTATTATTGCAACTGTGGTCCTTGAAAGAAATTCCATCACTACCGTAATGAGGATGAAGACTCACTTAACTAATAAATCCTTCAGGGGTGTGCTCAGATGCTATTGAGCTTTTCATTAAACAATGATGTACAAGAAGGGAAGAGAGAGTTTTAAACCACAGGATACAGATACACACCCTCTATGGAATTAGACTAGGCCTAGAAATATCATGTGTAAGAAACCCAAGTTTATTTATAATCAATAATAACATGTAGCTCCTGAAAATTCTAGGAGACTTAGCCTTTATTCACTCCCCGGCCTGTCTTTGTGAAGGGAAGGGAGAAAACCAAAACCTATCTGTGATTCAATCAGAAAATGCAAATGAGGTCAAGTTTCTTACAGGCTTGTGAGATTTCCCTAGAGAAATTTCCACAGCGACTCAGCAGCTGCCGCTGAGGCTGGGGCTTGTCTGTGGAGTGAAAGGAACGCAGTGCTGGCTTCCTCCTGCTTCCGTTGGACCCCTGGCTGGCTGGGCACTTGAATTCCAGGCAGGGGCTTTCTAGAGTTTTGGGACTATATCTCAGGACTGAGATATCACACACACACACACACACACACACACACACACACACACACACACACACTCTTTTCATGGGTGGAGCACATGGCCTTTCTCTCTACCCAGTCTCAGAGCGAGGACCCAGGCCCCAAATGCTCCTTAGGCAAAGCCTCCCAGAGAGAAGGGATCCTGCCAACCTCTGGGACAGTGACTCTCCCCTGTGAGGGCCTCAGGATAGCCTGGAAGGAAATCTCTCTCGCACAACCCCTCCCCTCCCTGACAGCCTACACTAAGAGTGTGCCAGTGTTTGCACTTCACAGAGCCTGGCCTCCCCTGGGCCATGGGTCTCCGAAACCATCCTGCTTTCTTGCAAAGGGAAACTCGTCATTTGGGACAAGCTGACAAGGGATGCTGCAAGTTGAGACGCTCCCCTCTGCCTCCCAGCAACCTGAGGGTGGCTCAGGAAATTTATAGGGTTTCTCCTTGCTCAGCACAGGTTCTAGCATGTGTTTTGAAAGTAGCCTTTTTTTTCTTCCCAGAGATAGGTAAATACTTCCAATCGGAGCTATAAGCCACTTCCCTTCAGTTTTAA